>NC_132884.1:31745455-31870455 GCF_030463535.1 Salminus brasiliensis
TTGGGATCAGAAATACCCATATCAGCGCCTCTACCTACCATACAGTGTTCAGTTTAGCTCTGTGCTGAGCTTCTGTACAGTGATTTGTTTGTTTGACAGCTCCTACTAGAAATGGGATTGTGTGTGTGTGTGTGTGTGTGTGTGTGTGTGTGTGTGTGTGTGTGCGTGTGCGCACGTAGGAGTGTGTGCGCGCGTGCATGTCTATTGGATGAATGACTTTTCGATTGCTCTACTCTTACCAGAAGAGCCTGTAATCGGTTGTGCCCTCTCTTACAGGCTGGGTCAAACCTTTCAGCCACAAGGCACCGCATGAGAACTCCTGCAGGGTATGTGTGTGTGTGTGTGTGTGTGTTATTATTATAGTTTCAGCTGCTCCTTATGTCTTTCTTTCTGAGCTGCTGTGCTGCAGGAGGGCTGTGTGACAGTGTGTGGAGAATGGAAGGGTACACATGAGAGAGATGAGGGAAGAATAGCCTCTCTGAATCAGACTGATTTCTCTGAGCTTTGCCCTCTGTTGCATCATCTCTCTGATGGGTTACTGAGAGGGGAACAATGTGTTTGGAGGCGTGCACGTGTGTGTGTGAGAGAGATGAAGGGGATGGAGGTATTTTGAGGTTATGTTAGGACAAAAGTATTGGGACGCCTACACATTACACCTACAGGAGCTTTTATGACGACCCATTCTAAATCCACATGCATTAATATGCATTTGGTCTCCACCTTGCAGCTCTAACAGCAGAGTGTTGGCCACCGTTTTCTTTTTTTTTTTTTATGTACTGTACTCCTCAGTACACGGCGGTCCCGCTCTGTGACTTTACGTGGTCTGACCCTTTGTGTCTGAGTAGCTGTGGTTCCTAAAAGCGTCCACTTTTCATTAATACTACTCGCAGTTGATGATGATATTTAGGAGGGAAAATTTCACCAACTGTCTTGAACGATGACGTCCTATTCCAGTAACAGGCTTGAACTGTTCAGAACCGCTCATTATTTCACTGATTAGTGTAGTGGCTGCTAGGTGGCTGCTAGGTGGCTGCTAGGTGGCTGCTAGGTGGCTGCTAGGTGGCTGCTAGGTGGCTCGTTTATAGACCTGTGGTAATGGGACTGAATGAAACCCCAGAATCCAGTGGTTTAGAGGTACGTCCCAGTACTTTTGAGCACATAGCGTAGCAGTGCTATCAGGTACTACTGATGATCAATAAGTACTGCTGCTAGGCCTGGGTGTTTTGGGAGGGGGAATTGAGCTAGTTGGGCCTGATTTGATTTGCAGCACTTTACTGATTAAAACAGTTGAATGTTAAAGGGCAATAATTAGCTGCTGGCCTATGGTGGAGCAGATGTCTACCATACTGGAGCATATTTCTCAGAGTAGCACGTGCTAAAGACATTCAGGGCATTGTCCATCCAGCCTGAAGGCAAGACCTAAACACCAACCTGCTCATGTTACTGTGAATCAGGACGAACATTGCAGATCGGTGTGAATTTAGGAGAACATTCTGGAATGATGTCAGTGGAGGAGAACGTTCTAGATCAGTATGAATAAGGAGAACATTTTAGAATGCTGTCAGTGGAGGAGAGCGTTCTAGATCAGAGTAAATTTAGGAGAACATTCTGGAATGATGTGGATCAGGAGGAACATTCTAGATTGGAGAATATTTTTAGAATGCTGTCAGTGGAGGAGAGCGTTCTAGATCAGAGTGGATGGAAGGGAACAGAAGAGAGCGTTCTTAATCAGGGTGAACTTATTCTAGATTAGTGTGAATGGAGAACATTCTGGGACAATGTCATTGGTGGAGAACATTCCAGAATCTTGTGAGCTGAGTAGAATGTGAATGGGGAATTTATTCTAGATTAGTGTGAATGAAGAGAGCATGCTGGATCAGTGTGGATGGGAAGAAGACTCTAAATCAGGGTGAATGGGGAACTTATTCATGATCAGTGTGAACGGAGGAGAACATTCTGGAACAGTGTCGGTGGAGGAGAGCATTGTAGAACATTATGAAGGAGTAAGAACTGCACACCAATTGCCATCTACTTACTGGGACATTTTGGCTTCATTCAGTGATGTCTCCAGAACACTTCAGTGTGTTAACATGATCCACATATCCTAGCAATCAACAGAACTTCCCCTTTCCGAAAATAGCAGTGACCTCGCTGTGCTGTGAAGTGTCCGGGAGGAATCCAGTTTGGGAAAAGTCCAGAAAAAAGAGCCGTCTCTCAAAACAGGCCTTTTTCCCTTGTATCATATCTCCCGTTCTTTTCCGTGTCGCACGTAATCTGTGGCGCTCACTGCGAGCTGGGACCGGTCAGCTTCTCTGAGTCAGTGTAGTGGCATCGTCCCTGTTGCTGATTCATCAAGAAGTTGACAAGGATTCATTCATTAACATATAAAATGTGGCCTTATTGTCACTTATTATTTACTTAGTCTTTCTTACATGATTTGTTGTTTTAAATCAACCCATAAAGCCACTGATGAAGCCTGATGAGTCTTCCACAGCTCAAATGACAGTAAGACAGTGCTGTGCACCCACACCAGCTCTATGGTGAGTTCAGTTGCCAGCTGATGGTGTATATCTATTCATGTATATAAAAAAAAACAAGGGACAGAATTTCCAAAGCCTGCTTCAATGTGACTTTGAGTTGTGGCCTTCTGTATGATGGAAAGGGTGAGAAAATCAATATCTACTTAGGATTTTCACATTTTATTAAAACTTAAATGCTAATATGTTATTTTGGCATATTTTTATGTCCCAAATGACAACACGCTAGAGTAGCCTGGAGTCTTCGGAGAAAAGAGAGGGATTTATATATGTATTTATATATTTATATATAGCATATGTGGCGGTCTCATGCAATTAGTTTGTAATTGTAACTGAAATTGATATTGACAAATGGTCTAAATATACCCATTATAGGCCTGGGGTTATACGATTTAAGGGTCCAGATGGTTTGAGTGACTTGTATTGATTGCAGTAATCACACTTTTTTTGTTTGTTTGTTTTTTGCTTCTGATCAAGGAGATATTGTTCATTCTTTTACATTTTTGAAGCCCAGACAAAGTGTACGTTTTAAAAAGTGTGTTTGAACATGCCTTGAGTTTCTGATTTGAGGCCATTCTCCATGGAGGATACATCACAGCAGAAGCCAGCATGAACACCCAGCAGAACGTGTTTGCATTTGCTGTTTCTTAAATACCACTTCCAGCAATCCAGCCGTGTCCGTGTGTGTGTTTGGGAGTGTGGGATAATGGCTAAAACAGCATGAATGATGGCTTCAAAAATGTCACGTCATGTGAATTCCCAGGCACATTGGTTCCTCTTTTTTGCCTAAAGTTCCATAAATGTCAGTTTTCTGCTCATGTCCTTTTCAGGGGGAGGCAAAGAGAGTGAGAACATTGCAGTGCACTGGGCTTGCAGATGTGGGCGCCCCGCTCTCTCGCAGTGCAGTGGGCTTGCAGATGTGGGCGCCCCGCTCTCTCGCAGTGCAGTGGGCTTGCAGATGTGCGCCCCGCTCTCTCGCAGTGCAGTGGGCTTGCAGATGTGCGCCCCGCTCTCTCGCAGTGCACTGGGCTTGCAGATGTGGGCGCCCCGCTCTCTCTCCGTGCACTGGGCTTGCAGATGTGGGCGCCCCGCTCTCTCTCCGTGCACTGGGCTTGCAGATGTGCACGCGCTGCTCTCAGTAAACTGAGCTGTTCATTACAGAGACAAATACACTAATAAAGAGCTGATCACATTGCAAGCCTTTGTCATCTTAATCTACTCTGCTTAGTTCAGAGCCGCCGCTGAGATAAAGGCCTTTTCTCCAACAGGGGATCTTCTCTTTTCATCATCGGACTTTTTTCTTCAGTTATTATAGTCTTCTCTTCCTCTTTGTCTCCCTGCTTTGCTTCCTTGCTTTTCTTCTCCTCTGCTTTTTCTCTTATCCTGAGTTTTAAGCAAAATGGTTCTTTGGCTTCTACTTGATGCATATCATAGCTTAATATTATAGCTAAATTGTAATAATAATAAGCACTATAATTATTCCCCTGGTCTTACAGGATAGTGTTACTGTCTGCTCTCAGTGTCCTCCTCCAAGAAATTGTAGCCGGTTGGCTTTCTGTAGCCGTTAGCTTTTTGTAGCCGTTAGCCTTGTCCCCTTTCATGTCCCTGGGTTTAGATTTATTGAGTCTTACCTATAAAAAAAAAGCCATTTTTTCCTCCTGATGTGTGTTTGGCTTTAGTTTGGTTCAGTTGGGTAGTCCGAGATGTTTTTGAGGAAGTGAACGATGGAGAGATGATAGGAAAAGTTAGTGTCGGCTATCATTAGCTTTTAGCCTGGCGTCTATCCTCGTTTGCCAGGCTTTCCCTTGTCACATGTCAAGTCTGAGCTCCTCTTTTGCTGACACCAGCACAGGAAAAGCTGCGGCTATGAGGCTCTCAGCCCCTATTGCCATAACTGGCGGAGTCTGGAGGTGATGTGCTGCTCTCCAGCATCAACAACGCTGACCGAGTCCAGACTGTTGCATAATCTGGGGTTTTGGAATTGGCCGATTTTCCAGTTCACACTTCGCCACTTCCACATTCTCATTTGTTTGAGTATTCCAAGGAAAAATACAGTTCAGTTCTAGGGCCCATTTATAGACTTGGGAGTAGCTTGTTAGTTGTCATTAGAATTGTAATCTCTCTCTATTATTAATTGTTGAAGTTTTTTTCCATATTAATCAGGCTCTAGTTCTCCTCATCCTCTTTTCCTAGGCTTTCCCCTCTCCCTCTCCGCTCCTCCCCTCCGTTCTGTGTAGAGAAGGAGATGGATGCAGGCTCTCATTCCTCTCTTCATCACTCATTCTTATTCTCGTTGGCTCCAAGTGGAGAGAGAGGGCAGTGTGTGTGCCAGCAGGCCATCGATTAGAGTTGACCACAGGACACAACCACTCAGAGAGAATGAGACAGAGCGAGCAAGCGAGAGAGAGAGTGGGGAGAAGGTGGAAGTGAGGGGGAAACATTTGCATTGATTTTGATGACTGAGATTCGTTTCTGACTCAGGTAGTGATTCATTCTGTGAAAAGATTTCCCATACCCCACCATCCCCCCCCCCCCCCCCCCCGAGCTAGTCGGAACCCTGCGGAGTGATGTAAACTTGGGAAAGTACAGCTTTAAAGGTTCAGGTAGAAAAATTACATTATATTATTATTATTATTATTATTATTTATTGATTTTTTTAACACAATGTAGTCTATAGGCCTGTTTCTTACAATTGTCCTATTGTTTGATGTTCTCTTGTGTAGTTTTCAATCCCCAGTAAAATGTGTAGCAGACTGTTCGGTCACAGGAACAAGATAAAAAGCAAGATGGATTAAAACAATAGATAAACAATGTTAATATTGTTAATATTGTTAATAATGAATAAATGTTCAGGGATAGGCGACTTGTGTCTCATTAAAAAGCCTGTGTTGTAATGTTGGATGGAGCTGGGCTGTTTCTCCTCATCTAGAGTAGTGAGCTGTGCTTCTCATATAATGTCCTAATCTTTATAGATACCAAAGACCCTCATAACTACCCCTCTATGCTCTCCCTGTCTCTCGGGCTCTGTCCCTCTTTATCATTCTATCTCTTTCGCACGCGCGCTCTCTCTCTCTCTCTCTCTCTCTCGCTCTCTGGGTGGTCTGGTAGAGGAAGCCGTGGCTCTGTATTGTTTCAGTGTAATTGGCTGGGACAGCTCGTCCGCCCTGCGCTATTGTGTAGGGCATGGGGAGGTTGGTGAGAGACAGGGCTATCGAGGGGTCAGTGGACTAGACACATACCACCATCTGGCATGAACAAACACACATACACACACACACACACGCAAACACACACAGGGGAAGGATCTTCTCCACTAATACACTTTAGTAATACTTCCACTTGTCATTTCTTTAAGCTTTAGGATTTGTGCTGTTTTGGACCGTGTTCAGATCACAGGGTTCATCTTGTACACCTGCAAGATCCGCTTCACCATTTGTGTGTCTGTGTCTGTGTCTGTGTGTGTGTGTGTGTCAAAAAAGAAAAGAAATACATATACACTAATTGGGCAAAAAATATTGCAACACCTGCTAACTCATTGTTTCTTCCAAAAGCTCAATGCTGGGGGGCTTTAAACCCCTCTAGCTCCTGGCATTAGGCCACCATATTATGGTGTCAATAGGTTCATGTTTATAGAGTCCTATTCTTTTGGCAATACTTCTCTACAGGGACTAGGAAGGCTGTGTGTGTGCATTTGCACATCTGTCAGCAATGGGTGCAACTTAACATAGCTGAATGCATTCATTAGAACCAATGTCCACAAACATTTGAACATCGAGTGTATGACCACACTGTATGACCTTACATCCTGACCTTCTTTAAAAATGAACCTCTGTGTGTGTGTATGTTTACGTGTGTGTGTGTTCATCTCTAAGGGAGAGCACCATGCGTCCCAGCATGCTGCTATGGGGACCATCTGTAACAGCCTCTGTTTTTAGGATTGATCATTTTCTTCTAATTGTATTTTAATGTGTGTGTGTGTGAGTGTTGACATGGGTGTGTGTCCGTCCACAGGGATCCTCCTCTCTCCTCGTATCCAGCTGTTGGCAGATGCCACAAACGAGCAGGCCCTCGTTTAGGTTGTTAATTAGCTAATAGAGACCTGTTGCTGGGCGACGGGTGTGTTATTAGCTTAGCTGTATTAATACTCGCAGGACAGGGATCGCCCCAGGCCCGGTGTGCCTGCGTGTGTGTTTACACTGAGAGTGTGTTTTTCTCCGAGTGCGCGAGTGTGTGCGCAACTTTTGGGAGTGTGTGACTCGAATTGGAATCACACACACACACAGTCCCATTTTTTGCTCTCTCTCTCTCTCTCTCTCTCTCTCTCTCTCTCTCTTTCTGTCTCTTTCTGTCTATGTCTCTCTTGGTCACTCTGCCTCTGTGTGTCTGCCGTTCTGTGTCTCTATGTCTCTTTGAAGTCAGTCTGTCTTTGTCTCTGTCTCTGTGACGCCCTCTCTGTGTCTGTCTCTTCATCTTTTGTCTCTGTATGTATTTATCGCTCTGCCTCTCTGTATTGGTCTCTTTGTTGCTCTGTCCCTGTGTCCCTCTGTCTCTCACTCTTGCTCTGTCTTTCTCGGTCGCTCTGTCTGTGTGTGTGTGTGTGTCTGTGTGTGTCTGTGTGTGTGTGTGTCTGTGTGTGTGTGTGTGTTTGTCTGTCGCTCTGTCTCTCTTTTTCTGTCCATCTCTACGTCTGTCTCGCTCATGCTCGCTCACTCTCTTGTGTGGTATATTGTATGTGTGGCATTTCTTTATTCGTTGGTAATTGCCTAATCAATCGCTGTAGCTCATGACTCTGCTTTGTAATTCTAACTGACACGGGCTCTAATCAATCATGTACACTGTGTATTAACTCCTATATCCCTGCTACACTCTAGCTAATCAGTTTGATTGATCTTTTTATTGGCTACATTCTCATTCTACAGCCAGCAGCCCTGCTGTCCAACACCCCAACTACTTAGCACGTATGGAGAGGTTGCCATAGCAACCCTTTGGCTCTGGCTCTCTGTTGCTCACACTCACACACACACACACACACACTCTCTCTCTCTCCCTCTCTCTCTCGCACACACACTCTCACACATTTGCACACGCTGGACAGTGGAGCCCGTGTTCACTACACTCAAATCATTTCCCCATCAGTCGTGCTGCAAGCTTAGCGTCGCAATCAACGAGATTGATTCGGTCCCTGTTCTGCCCCCCTCATTCACGATTTCATAATTTCCTCTCCGTCTCCCTCAGCGCAGAGAAACCGGCAGAGGAGCAATGGTAGAGAGAGAGAGAGTGAGAGAGTGAGAGAGGAACAGAGCTGAGAAGAATCTAAAGATGCCTGAGGAAGAAAGCCTAGGGACCGTGGAGCAGAACGAAGGAAATACAGACAATCCTTCAGCAAAGAGGAGGGAAGATTATTTATTAGGAAGACCTGTGCACCTACTCATTCATCCAATTATCTAATCAGCCAATCATGTGACAGCAGTGCAGTGCATAAAATCATGCAGATAAAGGCCAGCTGCTTCAGATAATGTTTACATCGGTCATCAGAATGTGTGTGTGTGTGTGGGGGGGGGGGGGGGGGGGGGGGGGGTGGCGGCGTGGCAGATCTCTGTGCTTTTGAGTATGGCATGATTGTTGGTGCCAGAAGGGCTGGTTTGAGTGTTTCTAGAACTGTTGATCTCCTGGGACTTGCAGCACGACAGTCTCTAGAGTTTCCTCGACGTGGTGTTATAAAGAGAAAAACATCCGGTGAGCGGCACATCTGCAGGCTGAAACTGCAGACCTTGTTGATGAGGGAGAGGTCAAAGCAGAATGGCCAGACTAGTTTGAGCAAGGCAAGGCTACATTGCCTCAGATAATTATGGTGAGCTGACAAGTATCTCAGAATGCACAAGACCACGCCCAACCTGGAGGTGGATGGGCCACAACAGCAGGAGACCATGTTAGGTTCTGTCAGCCAAGAGCAGAAAGCTGAGGCATGGGCTCACTGAAACTGGACAGCTGAAGACTGGAAAAAATGTGGCCTTATCTGATGAATCTCGATTTCTACTAAGGCACACAGATGGTGGGGTCAGAATTTGGCACAGACAGCCTGAATCCATTGACCCAACCTGCCTTGTCGGAACGGTCCAGGCTGGTGGAAGTGGTGGAATGGTGAGAGGACGTTTTTCTTGGCATGCTTCGGGCTCAATAGTACCGGTCAGTCATTGCTCAAATGCCACAGCCTATCAGAGTATTGTAGCTGACTGTGGGCATCCCTTCAGGACCACGGTTTACCCATCTTCTGAAGGCTCCCTCCAGCAGGACAGTGCACCACGTCTCAAGCTGGTTTCATGGACGTGACGGTTCTTCTTCTCTGTTCTTGAGTTTTAACCAGTATTTATAGAATGGCAGGACACTGGTGCTCTGTGTGTTACATGTACGCTACTGTGTATTAGCATTGCATAGAACTTTAACATTGGCTTTTGTAAAGTTACAGCTGCAGCATTTTACCACATTTAACAGCAGTAGTCCAGCAGTCATTGTGGACCGTTTGACATTAAATGTTCATAAGCCATAGTTTTCTTATAATGTTGATTCTATGCAATAGACATTATAAAAATTATATATATATAAAAAAAAAAACACAAAGGGGAAGTGAAAGAGCGTGAAGTGTTTGCAGTGCTGTGTAAAAGCACATGGTGAGTACTATGATGAAGAAAATGTGGCGGCCACCTGTGTGTAAGTGTATTGGCCTCTTCCTGTGTGTTTGGGCCTCCTCCTTCCTGTCCTTACTAATGGATATCGTGTGTGTGTGTGTGTGTGTGTGTGTGTGTGTGTGTGTGTGTGTGTGTGTGTGTGTGTGTGTGTGTGTGTGTGTGTCTGTGTGTGTGGTGCTCTCCAGTCTTTGATCACATTCTCTGTCAGAGTGAGTTGGCTTGAAGATAGGGATTTCTTAAAGAAGTGCAGCACTACATTAGCATTTGCCTTCCTTTACTCTGATTGGCTCATCATGAGGTACAATGTCAGGGAACTACTGCCATTTTCACTTTCTGTCAGCAGTTCCTCTACTGTCCTTTCTGTTGGAGCAGAGACACTGACGAGATCCGGAGACCTCCAAGGGAAAATGTCAAGTGTCTTTCTTAAGATCAACTCTTGGCTTTTTATTTTTTATTTCCTAAATGACCTTTATGAGAACAACAGCCCTACATTGTAAGAAGTTCTGCAGATGAATGAGAAAAAAAGCATGCCAAAGAGTTGCTCATTCTATGCTGGTAGACGGCTGAAAGATTTCTGGGGTATACTCTCTATAGTGCTGAAAAAGGGGTCTATACTTTTAACAGTAGTGGGTGCTCCCAAGTGGCGCAGCTGTCTAAGTGTTGACCTTATCAGGAGATTGCAGGCTTCAGCTTTGGTGATGCCTCAGCCATCTTTGGCCAGGAGTCCCAGAGATTGAGGTAATTGGCCTCGCTTTCTCTGCGTGGGTAGGATGCCCCCCTCAGCACCACCACTTAGCACAGTGCTAGGGATGCCTGTTGTCTGATGTAACAGAACTAGCAGTTAGTGATCTCCTTCAAGCGTGATCAGCTGTCCGATGACTTTGCATTAACGGCAGGTCAAGAAGTTATAGTTGTCTGGCTTATCGTGACTCAGAGAAAGCAACCTCCACTCTCCCAGCCCAGAAATAGGAAATGGCTAAATTGGGGTGATAATTGTGGGGGATAAAAGTAGTGAAGCAACAGCCCTTTTAGATCATTTTTTAAAAGATTCTATTACCTGTAGAGGTTACAAGAGGTTCTCCTTGTATTTGAGGAACCGTTTGACCAGGCACAGAACCGTTTACTCATCCTGATGAGAGAGAGAGAGAGAGAGAGAGAGAGAGGGAGGGAGGGAGAGAAGCTACATGAGAGAATCATGATCTTACACTCAAGCAAATGTTATTCAGCGGAGACGAGTGGTGAGGTGGGATGCGATGACTCAGGAAAAAGAGTTCAGCCATCTGTGAGACAGTATTTTGATCAAAAACCAAGATGTTTTGCCTCATGAGCCAATTTTCAAAAAACACACTCTTTAAAAAGGACCTCTTAAAGGGTTCCTTATTGTATATGCAGATTATGATTTTTAATGTATAGTGAACACAGTACTTCTATGTAGAACCATGACCGCTTTAAATGCCTAGTTACTTTATGTACTTGGGTTGTCCTTCTAGGAGTCAGTGATCCACTTTTCCAGAACTGAATGAAGGCCTATTTTATTAAACTAGCAGCAGTGCATGAAAAAAAAACACTTGAAACAGTTTATGAAAGTTATATAAACACTAAAATGCAGACAAATAGCTTCAAAACGTCACTATTTTGAACAAGAACAGACCGGCTTAGGTTGTGAAATTAATACTAGTGTTCTGGGCCAGGCCTGTGTGTACCATGCTGTTCTATCAGCTCTGCAGAATCCAAATCAAATCTTGTGCTGAATCAAATCTTACAGCTGTCCTGAACTAATGATGCTGAATAAGAGCTGTAAAATACAGGTACAGTACCAGTCAAAACTTTGGACAGGCCTGGTTGAATGTGTCTCTTTAAAACATCCAAAAGCTAGGGGGACTTTATATATATATATATATATATATATATATATATATATATATATATATATATATATATATATATATAGAGAGAGAGAGAGAGAGAGCGGACACTGGGGGACCCTGGCACTATGTATGAGGGTGGCCATATCTTTCCAGACATGCTAGTGCAGTATGTTAATGTACATTTATACATATTCATGCACTTATTTAGCAAGACCAAAAAATAGCTTTAACAGCCTATATGAACACCTCACCTACCTTCAGTTCAGAATCCTACTCAGAAGCCTACTTAAACCCCTCCAGCCACGACATCCTAACCTCCAACCGATCCCTAACATCCTAAATACGTGTCCCCCAGTGGTGTTTTTTAACAAATGTGGTCAGTCTGGCATTTGGATCAAATGTTTAAGATAAGGATCTGCACACATTCAACCAAATGTGGCCCAATTTGGGCTGGTACTAGTGGTACTACTTTAATAGTGTACTTAATTCAGTAATTTGTGCCATTTTTCACTTTTTGGCTTGATGTACATCAGCAGTTGATCTTTATATTGTATCACCATTTCATGATGAATGGACCAATAGAAAAGCTCCAAAATGACTTTGAATAGAATTGTAACTTGATGTCCATTAAAAGGTTTTGCCTTCTCATGTAAAGTTGCCATTTAGGAGATCCAAGGTTTTTGCGTGACCTCGACCATATGTAGTAAACTGTAAATGTGAGCCGCTCTAATGTGTTCAGTTCATGTAAACTGCAGATTCTGAACTGATTCTGAATCGTTACGCCCTCAGAAGTGGCACACACAGCCATGTCCAGTGCTAATGTGCTAACCAGCAGTGACGCGTGATGGCCCCTCTGGTCTCTCTCACAGGCCAGAGAGCGCGAGAGCAAGCGCGAGAGAGAGCGAAAAAGACAGTGAAATTATATCTGTAGGCCAACTGTTGTCTTTTCTCCCTGACCTTTAGCCCTATGAGTCATTGAAATGTAGGTCACTTCCTGTTTCACCCCATCACTTCCTTCCAGGCGCACTTCCAGACCCCTGAACTGTGGCTAATTAATCAGTCTCCACACTGAAACACACATGCGCACACACACACACACACACACACACACACACACACACACACACACACACACACACACACTATCCTCTGTCTCCTGGCTATCAGCTGAACAGAGCCGGAGCGTCCGGCGCTCTGTGTAGGGTTGTGTGTTTAATGATTTTACTCTGTTGTTCTCGGCTCTGGTCTTCTAGTCGTCCTGCGGCTGAGGGCAGCGAATAGAAGCAGCTGAAAGGCCGCCGGCGCTGTGGTCAGCTCCCTCTGGCCAGAAGTCAGCCTCTTTACTGAAGCTGATTGGACTGTGGGAACAAAGCAGTCAATGCGCTCACTTTACACTTAATCTGCAGCCGTCTGATTCTATTGGGCTCTGTTCACCACGACTTTAACCAATTACACTCTGATCTCTCTCTCTCTCTATGTGCTCTCGCGCGCACTCTCATTCTGTCTGTGCCTCTTCCTGTCTGTCTCTCTTTCTGTCTATCCACCCCTTACGCTCTCTGTTTCTCTCTCTGTCCTTTTCTCTCTCTTTCTCTGCGTCTCTCGCTCCGTTCAGTTCAGGCTGTTTTATGGGGTTGAGTAATGGTGCTGAGTTTTAAAAGTAAGAACGTTGAAGAATGAACATTCTGTCTCGTTCTCTCTCGCCTCTCTGCCTCTCGCGGTCTCATTCTATCTCTTTCTTTTTCTTTCTCTTCTTTCTCTCGTTCTCTCTCTTTTCTCCTTTAATTATTTTGTCTCATTCTCTTTTCTCTGAATCTCGCTCTCTCGTTCTCTCTGTCTCGTTTTCTGTCTCTCTTTCTCTTTTTCTCTCTGAATCTCGCTGTCTCATTCTCTTCTCTCTGAATCTCGCTGTCTCTTTTTCTCTACTGTCTCTCGCTGTCTCTTTTTCTCTGTCTCTCGCTGTCTCATTCTCTTCTCTCTGAATCTCGCTGTCTCTTTTTCTCTACTGTCTCTCGCTGTCTCATTCTCTTCTCTCTGAATCTCGCTGTCTCTTTTTCTCTACTGTCTCTCGCTGTCTCATTCTCTTCTCTCTGAATCTCGCTGTCTCTTTTTCTCTACTGTCTCTCGCTGTCTCATTCTCTTCTCTCTGAATCTCGCTGTCTCTTTTTCTCTACTGTCTCTTGCTGTCTCATTCTCTTCTCTCTGAATCTCGCTGTCTCTTTTTCTCTACTGTCTCTTGCTGTCTCATTCTCTTCTCTCTGAATCTCGCTGTCTCTTTTTCTCTACTGTCTCTCGCTGTCTCATTCTCTTCTCTCTGAATCTCGCTCTCTGTTTCTCTCTCTGTCCTTTTCTCTCTCTTTCTCTGCGTCTCTCGCTCCGTTCAGTTCAGGCTGTTTTATGGGGTTGAGTAATGGTGCTGAGTTTTAAAAGTAAGAACGTTGAAGAATGAACATTCTGTCTCGTTCTCTCTCGCCTCTCTGCCTCTCGCGGTCTCATTCTATCTCTCTTTCTTTTTCTTTCTCTTCTTTCTCTCGTTCTCTCTCTTTTCTCCTTTAATTATTTTGTCTCATTCTCTTTTCTCTGAATCTCGCTCTCTCGTTCTCTCTGTCTCGTTTTCTGTCTCTCTTTCTCTTTTTCTCTCTGAATCTCGCTGTCTCATTCTCTTCTCTCTGAATCTCGCTGTCTCTTTTTCTCTACTGTCTCTCGCTGTCTCTTTTTCTCTACTGTCTCTCGCTGTCTCTTTTTCTCTACTGTCTCTCGCTGTCTCTTTTTCTCTACTGTCTCTCGCTGTCTCATTCTCTTCTCTCTGAATCTCGCTGTCTCTTTTTCTCTACTGTCTCTCGCTGTCTCATTCTCTTCTCTCTGAATCTCGCTGTCTCTTTTTCTCTACTGTCTCTCGCTGTCTCATTCTCTTCTCTCTGAATCTCGCTGTCTCTTTTTCTCTACTGTCTCTCGCTGTCTCATTCTCTTCTCTCTGAATCTCGCTGTCTCTTTTTCTCTACTGTCTCTCGCTGTCTCATTCTCTTCTCTCTGAATCTCGCTGTCTCTTTTTCTCTACTGTCTCTCGCTGTCTCATTCTCTTCTCTCTGAATCTCGCTGTCTCTTTTTCTCTACTGTCTCTCGCTGTCTCATTCTCTTCTCTCTGAATCTCGCTCTCTTTTTCTCTCTCTTCTGTCCTTCGCTGTCTCGTTCTGTCCTCAATCTCTCGCGGTCTCGTTCTTTTTTTTTTCTGTCCTTCGCAGTCTCGTTCTCTCTATTTTTTCTCTCTCTCTCTCTCTCTCTCTCTCTCGCTCTCTCTCTCTCTCTTTTCTCTTATCTTTCTTTCCCTCTTTCTCTGTTTACAATTGTATACAATACAAGTGTCCGTCCTTGTGAGTTGGGTTGGGAACATCCCTCTGAAGCGTATCTGTCTGTGTGTCTGTCTGTGTGTCAGAGTTAGTGAATGAACTCCGTGCTGATGACTCTGATTGAGCAGCTCTGGTTTGTTCCACAGGGCTGTTTCTGTAATAAACACACAATTGCATACCAGTGTATCTGATTTAGCCACACACACACGCGCACACACACTGCGTCCAGGGGTCGGTGCCCTTTGTGTTACCGTGGCAACAGGCCAAACCGCAGCCAGAGCATCTGTTTCCCACCTGGTTGCCAGGCGACCACCCAGCTGTCAGCATGCCGCTCACGCCACATGCCACTATTCAGTATGCTAATCTGTGTGTGTTCACGACTGCGTGTGTGAGTGCTCAAGTGTGTGTGTAAGAGAAATCATGCATTTGGCCTCACCTGTTCTCTCTGAGTGACTTGGGGCATGCTATCGCTCCCTGTGCTGCCACTGCTGGGTTTGGCTGAGGGTGTGTGCCTGTGTGTGTGTGGGTCTGTGGGGTTGTGTGTGTGTGTGTGTGTGTGTGTGTGTGAATTTATTCAGTTCTCACACCTGCCTTGGTCTTTCCCCAGGGGTTCTCACACTGACACTGTTTCTTATGCTAATCTCTCTGTGTGTCTGAGAGATATACACAAACACACACACAAGTGTGAGTCTCAGGGGTTCACACTGTACGCCGTTGGTCACTGTATAATTCTGGAGTCCCACAGCTGGCCTTCTGGTCCAACTGTGAGTGTGTGTTGAGGGGGGGAGTATGAGGAACGGAGTGTAAACAGGTGTGGTGTGAAGTCAGGGTTGCAGTTTGAGATGTTTGGAATCATACAGGTTTCTAACTGCTCATCAGATCAAAGGATGTAGCGCGGCACCGACTAATCAACATAATACATCATAAAATTATTGTTAATTAGCGAACTATCGTTTTGGTTGGATTAAAGAGTAACTCCACTCTCAACTCCAACAGGTCTCGGCTCTCCCAGAATGTTTGGAAAAAAGCTATAAGAAGTGTGAGGAGGCGCGGGGCATACTGAGTCACAAGCTGGGTAGAAAGCAGCCAATCAGAGGCTTTCCTGCTTCCGCAGCATTGATATCTAAAAGGTTACTCCCATCACTATGTAACAAAGGGAGAAATGATCTGTATTTTATCATCCATTAAAGGGGCTATATGTGATTCTGAAAGCAGTGTGGGGTTGTATACAGTCCAAAAACTCAATAATATACATAAATATACAACAAACACTTTAAAAAGGTTTGCAGCAAATGTGCTGCAGCAGAACAACCTGCGTGCTCTGCATGAGCATCTAAAGAACATCCACATCCATAAAGTAGTTCTTCTTAGACTCTTTGAAGCCCCTTTATTTATAAGAGCCTAGTCTCTCATTCTTGTGGCTACCTTTATGTAAATCACCCCTTTGATCAAGCTGAGGCGTCTCGCTTTCCTAATACACTTTGTCTTGCTCCTCTTGCTGGAGCTCTCCCAGTGCAGAGAAGTTGGAGATGAAGTTCTGCCACCCAGACCAACAAATCTTCCGTTTCAGTCTTTTAAATGTGCCTCTCCAGCTCCAGCTTGTGAAAGAAGCATCCCTGCCTCCCATTCTCCCTCCTATTCTCCTTCTTTTCTTCCTTCCCCGCCCACCCTCTTCTCTGCCAGCTCGCGCTCTCTTTCTCTCTCGCCTCTGTCTGGTGCAGCTGAAGCTGGGTGCAATGTTCAGCTCTCAGGTTTTGGCTCCTTAGGCTGGCTGTAGATTCAGTCCCAGTTTCACTCCTCACCTCTGGCCTGCTGCCCACACGCTGCTGACTGTGTGTTTGGAGGGCTTTGGCCGGTGTTTGTCTTCGGGGAGCTGCAATGAACTGCTGGGCAAGTGTGGAGGGCTTTGTTAGGGAGGTGTGTCTGTGCGTCTCTGTGTGTGTGTCTGTGTCTGTGTTTAGGGGGGCCTATTCTAGTGAAAGGGAAAGTGAGAGAGGTATATGGAGTGTGTGCGCTGGGATTAGGCATGGGATGAAAAACAAAACCATGTAGTTGATAGTGGAACCTTGGCCAACTGTATTATGACAAATGCAGCAGTTTGGTGTTAAAAATGCCTAATATACGATACTACTAATATACGATACTCTATAGGTCCAAATGTTTGTGGTCACGCCTTCTACTGAATGCATCCAGCCACTTTAAGTCAATCCCAAGCCCAGAGCATTGAGCTGTGGAGCAGTAGAACTGTGTTCTATGGAAGGATGATGCTCCATCCAACATTTTTGGGATGAGTTTGGGATGATGAGTTGGGGTGGTGATCACCCCGCATTCTAACCTTACAAACACTCATGTTGCTGAATGCAGTCAAATCCTCACAGTGATGCTCCAAAGTCTGGCAGAAAGCCTTCTTTAATCTCTTTAATTAATACCCTTGATTTAGTGTCCAAATACTTTTGTCCAAATCATTTACAAAGCTCATGAATGGCCTTACTTTCTTTGAGATACTACGAAGTACCCCTCCCATATCCTACCCGGTCTGGCCTGCTCATATCAGCCCAGGACACATCACACTACACTGATGTGCCATCTCTAGTTATTTTCGTTGGACCAGCGTATGTACAGTGGTAAAGGTGCTGTAGTGTAGATGCAGTAGTGTAGGTATGGTAGTGTGTGTGTACAGCTCGTGTATTTACAGAAGGACACTATACTATACTTATAAAGTAGTATGTATACAGTAGTGTGTACAGTAGTACTGTAGTAGTGTGTGGTAGTGTCCTACTACTGTACGTACTATGTACATATTCTGCACAGGAGTGTATGGACGGGAGTACAGTGGAGTATGGGCAGTTGGCTGGCATGTACGCTGTCAGAAAAGTGATACAACCCTTTCTTCATTTTGTTCCACCAAGTGTGTGTGTGTGTGTGTGTGTGTGTGTGTGTGTGTGTGTGTGTGTGTGTGTGTGTGTGTGTGTGTGTGTGTGTGTGCCACAAACTAAGCTAGAAGCTAAAGCGTCCACTCTAGTGTCTGGTGATGGTGGGTTAGTTCTGGGTGACTGGGTGGGGCTCTGCATTCCAGCATAGAGCCCTTCAGAACACTTCCACATCCCTGTTATTTCCCTGCCTGAACCACACACACCCCCACACTCAGACTTACAGTACACACACCCATACCCATCCCTGATCAACAAATGCCTCCTCGGAACTGTTTGTGACAGAGTTCTCTCTCTCTCACACACACACATACACACACCTACATGCACACACTTTCTCATGCTCTGCTTATAACAGCGTTAGTCTATGCCATGCTATTATTTTCTCTGTGGAAACCTTTTGCCTGAGCCCTCAGGGGTTACCATTACTGTTCGTATCCATTTACACACACACAATCTCTTCTCCAGCAGCGCATAGCATAAGGTCAGTGTCTGCAGGGTTACATCAGAGTGAGACAGTGTTTATTGAGACAGTTCACAAATGTAAAAAAGTTTTAAATTCGGTGAATATTTTCCCACGGCTTAGCTAAAACCTCTCATTCATCTCTTTTTTTTATATTTTGTATAAAGGTCTTCTCTGCAGTGTGTGGTGTTTATATTGTGTGTGTATTTTTGGATGTTGCCTGGTTCTTTTTTCCAGCAGTATCGTAGCTCTACAGTATCTTTAGGGAGTCTGTACCTGATTGGCATTAGCTAGGCTTTCTTTTTACACTTTATGAGCAAAAGTTTGTGGACACCCCTTCTAATGAACGCATTCAGCTGCTTTAAGTGGCAGCCATTGTTGACACAGATGAGCAAATGAGAGCGCACACACACAGCTTGTCTAGTTCCTGTAGAGAAGTATTGGCAATAGGACTATCTGGAGCAGATAAATTTGACCCTATTGGCACTGTGCCTAATGCCAGATGAATTTATTCTTTTCCCACTGTATTCATGTACTGTCCCCTTAAAAACAGTACCACATGTAGGCATGTGACTGTGCCCTGTCCAGTCTGCAACATGGCGGAGAAACTCGTGCGCCGAGCAAACTGAGTGACTTGAGCAGCTCATATAATCGTTTATTAATCATAATCAAGGTAGAACGTTCAATTACACATGATATTGATTTGTTGTGTTCTCTGAAATGATGTATGGTGCTCCAGCCAATACTTTTGGGCTTTTGAGTTAGGATGAGGTTGGGGTAGTGATCATTATCCAACATCCTGACCTTACTAACGCTCTGTTGCTGAAAGCAATCAAATCCACACAGCAATGCTCCCAAATCTAGAAGAAAGCCTTCTTCCCTTGAAAGTAGACAGTTACTCCAACAAAAGCAGGAGCAACTCCTTTTAAATAACCTTGATTTTGAAAACAGGTGTCCCAATACTTTAGTCCATGCCGTGTACTTGTACCAAGTTTTCCAGTAGCTTACCTCAGTGCCGCAGTTTGGGAGCCAGTTGAGTCCACACTACTTTTAGTGCCGTCAGTTCTTCTTTACTCTAAGTTAGTTTGACGTTGTTTGCGTTTGAACGGTTTAATATTAATTAAAAACGACAGAATGTAAAAGCCTGTAATAATGTGAGTGTTTCTGTGTAACAATACCAGCTTTAATTAAAATCGTCCTCGTGTTTCGGCCTGCGTGACCTTCGCCAGATAATAGCAGTGATAGAAGTGACGAAGGCCACGTGGGCTGAAACATCTGAGCGATTTAAACAAGTGCAAAGTGGAGCTTCAGTTACTTTAATGGGTTTTTTTTTGTTGTTATAAGGAGTGAGTCGTGCCTTTTTGCTACTCGGTATAACTGCGTTACAGCCGAGCTGCTGTAAACCTAAAGAAATACTCTAGTACTCTACTATAGACGGAGGAGGCCTAGAGAACCTGCGTGTGGAGCGGGGAGATGAGTCCTGTAGCGTTTGGAGACGGGTGGGGCAGCTGGTGTTACACACACTCTTCAGATTACGTTTCCACTGGGGGCCAAATAAAATGAACCCTTGCAATTCTAACAATTGATGGATTAGGTGTGTGTGTGTGTGTGTGTGTGTGTGTGTGTGTGTGTGTGTGTGTGTGTGTGTGTGTAAGTGAAGTTACTGGTGTTTCATTTCAAAGACAGGCTGTAATTGCGCTATGCACAGAACAGTGTCTGTGTTTAGTGGGCGTTTCGACTAGTCCAAATTTTCATTGTTTGTCTGGAACCAGCTCAAAAAACTGTCTGCAGGTCTCTGTCTGTCTCCACGGAGTCCGCCTATAACTCACTCTCTCTCACACACACACACACACACACACACTGTGTGTGCTGCTGTGTAGGTCTCTCTGTAGATTTTGGGCTATGGGTTTGAAGTTGGCGGAGAGTTTTGTGTGTGTGTGTGTGTGTGTGTGTAATTATGGGTCGAGATGATGATACTGAGGAGCCAGCGTTCAGCGTTGTTTTGGTTTCTTTGCTGTTGTGTCTGCAGACTCTAGTCTGTCGTCTCATTCTGTATTCCACTGCACTGCTGTTTGGAAATTTACAATCAGGCATTAAAAAAAAGTATTGGGACGCCTGCTCATTCATTGTTTCCCCTGAAACCAAGGGCTCTTCAAAGCAGTTTCTCCTGCTTTTGTTGGAGTAACTGTCTCTACTGTCCAGAGAAGAAGGCTTTCTACTGGACTGGAGCATTGCTGTGAGGATTGGATTGCATTCAGAGCATTAGTGAGGTCAGGATGTTGGATGATCACCATCCCGTCTCATCCCCAACTCGTCCCAAAAGTATTGCATGGAGCACCAACCATCATTCCAGAGAGTTCCACTGCTCCACAGCTCAGTGCTGGTGAGCATTATACCCCCTCTAGCCCGCCCACACCCCTCTGCATTAGGCATGGTGCCAATAGCTTGCTGTTTGTGTGCTGTACAGCAAATAGACAAGCTGGGTGTGTGTGCATTTGCACATCTCTGTCAGCAATGGCTTATTGAAGTAGCTGAATGCATTCATTAGAAGGGGTGTCCACAAACATTTGGACATAGATCTTTTTTAGTATTGGATAGTATATACATAAAAGGGGGGGGGGGGCATTTTTTGCAGTTATCTGTTAAGAATCTTTATTTCTCACATTTTGAGATGTATAAACTTTGTTTTGTAGATTTATCAGTCGTCTTCAGCTCAGTTCAACTTTCCGGAATGTCTCTTCTGTGAAGTTCACAAGCACATTAGAACCATTTTATCCCTTTTTACTTGCAACCAAATGAGGTTCATCTTATTTAAATTATTGATTGCAAACTTCAGAACAATAGTGTTCATATCTATCAATGCCAGTGCTGATGCTGATTGCTGGAGAAAGTCACCTCTGAGGACTCGATCAGCCCCTGAGTAGCAATTCTAAAGAGCATGTCTGGACGCACTATGAATTCTCCACAGTTTCCTAGGATACTGGAATTTTCCAGACATGGGACAAGAGCATGGCCTTGGTACAGGTGCATAGCCTTTCAGCGTGCTGAGGCCCTCCGTAGGGGAGCTGAACACCTGCAACCATGAACAGACTACTCACAGTCTATGCTCTTCTCTCAGTGTCTCATCTCTATGCACCTTTAATAAGGCCCTGTTTACACCTGACACTAACCTGAGGCTTGAGTGATCCAGTTGCACAGGGCTGTTTACATTTTGCTTTTCTAGATCGCTTCTCCGGTGACCACTCGAGACTGGATGTCCACTGAAGGAGGAGCTTGATGCATGTTTACAGTGACGTGACATTCTCTCGTTGCTTTGGTTTTGGAGCTGGAAATGTCCCGCGAATGTCCCTCAACCCAAATGGAGACGAGGCTCCTTTCTTCATCCTCCTCTATTAACCTAGCTTTTACCTACACTATGTACACTATTAGCTGTTTTTCAGCTAGAGGGCTTGGACTTGACCTGCTGTTGGACCACATGAAGGCCCTTTCACCCCACTGATGATATGCTATGTGGTCGTCTGCATCGCTGACCACCTCCAAATGTGTTTTAAGTGATCGCGCTCCGTTGGTGGCATGCACAGATGATTGAAGCTCCATGACTGGGTCTCTGGAACCTCTGTTTGAGTTACGGATCTAATCTAAGTGTCAGTCAGACGCTGCTTACGGTTGTCTTCGGATACCGATATGATTCCGATACCATCGCGCTCCCCTGGCTCCCGCTAATAAAGTGCTGTGCGTTGATGTGCAGGTACGCAGTTAGCGGATGGTAGGTGGCGATTCCACTCCGCGGTAATATCTGGGGAAAAGTAAAGGAGGATATGAAATCTGTCACTGTTTAATTATGTCTGGATTCCTTAAGCAGTAATTTGAGGCATCAGTGGCTTGGTAATCGGCTAGCACTCCCTGAGGAAAGCTTATCAGTTCTTTAGTGATTACAGATTAAAGATTGCTCTCATTCCATATCAGCTGTGCTCGGAGTGTGTCTAACACACACATGCCCACATACACACACGCACAGTCTTCCTGTGTTTGTTTTGTTTTGCTCTCTCCCATGTGTGTGTGTGTGTGTGCGCGTCCGCAGTCTTGGGAGGTGGACATTGTTTGTGTATACTGTCACTCTCAGTGTACCGAAGTACATTGTCTGTGCTAACAGTGTTTGTTTTTTCCTGTGTTGATAAGGGTGTGTGTGTGTGTGTGTCTGTGTCTGTGCCGAGGCCAGTGAGAGTGAAGTGTAGGAGAGGAAGCAGTCAGTAGGTCCTTTGTGTGTGACGTAAGGAGAAAATTGGAGCGTGAGTATGGGCTTGCTGCACGGTTTATTCCAAGGTTTGTTTTAGCGTCTCTGCATGTGGGAAGAAGACACTTGACTGTGTGTGTGTGTGTGAGAGTAAGACGTGCAGACCAGTATTTCAAATTTAGCATCACGACAGTTACTTTATAATAATAAATAAAATGGACATATGTGGTGTAGGATATTTTTAATGGCTCGGGTATCTGCATTTAAGGTTCCTCAGGTTTGCTGTAGCGCAGTGCCATCTTTCATCCACTAGGGGCAATGGACATGATCCTCACCTGCTGCAGATAAACTTGTTGCTTTGCAGATTGGGTTGGTGGTCATCTTCCTTCATCAGTGGTCACAGGGCACTGTTGTCTGGATATTTCTGGTTGGTGGACTCAGTCCAGCAGTGTCACAGAGGTGTTTAAAAACTCCAGCAGCAGCACTGCTGTGGCTGATCCACTCATACCAGCCCAACACACACTACTAACACACCACCACCATGTCAGTCAGTGTCACTGCAGTCCTGAGAATGACCCGCCACCCGACTAATACCTGCTCTGGTGGGGTCCTGTGGGGTCCTGTGGGGTCCTGAAAGGAGGCTAGCAAAGTGTGTAGAGAAACAGATGGACTACAGGCTGGAGTTGTACAACTACAGAGTGCTCCTATGGTCAGTGGAGTTAATGTCAAACCAGGGATGGCGATAATATCCTGATTTGACTGTGGATGTGTGTTTAAGTAAGCGTGTGTGTGTGCATTGTCTGTGTGCGCGTGTGGTGCTGATTCAGGCTTTCCCGGGTCGTGTTAGTGTGATTGATTTCAGGCTGTTTGTGAAATGAAACATAGCATCACTCTGCAATATCAACAGAAGCCATGCCCACTTACTATCAGCTAGAGCGTGTAATTACTTATACACACATATACATATATATGTACACACACACACACACACACACACACACACACACACACACACACACACAGAGAGAGATGGAGAGAGTGATAGTGAGAGAATAAATACTGATGAATGGAGACGTGTAGATAGAGTTAGCTACGTAGCCGACTTTTCCCTGCCTGTTTATTAAAAGCTATAAGAGTGATGGATGTCTTTAATATGTGCTCGTGCTACACGGTCTCTCCTGCACTGTATACACACTCACATCTGTAATACACACGCCTTACGATACACAGCATGGAGATAGAGGCTCTGGGCACAGTGCCCCCTACAGGCACTGTACGCACTGATGACTCTTCACTCCTGGAAGGTGTTTTATTGTTGTGTTTTTTTTTTTTGTTTTTTTTTTTTTTTTTTACTCTTAATCTTGTGACCATTTTTTATTGTTATGGTTTTATGATTTAAATTGTTCTGCTTTCATTTAATTCATTTTCTGATGAACAGCGTTTTGATTGGACACATGTTTTCTGCATGGCAACTTTTTTTTTTCTTCATAGGAAAGCATGGGGTGCCACCCCGCTCATGTTACACTGATACAAACACACTAGTAACACCCAATCAACCTCATGGGGTACCGCAACTACTTGTGAAATAATTGCAACCACACCCTAGCAACCCCATAGCATTCGCATAGCAGCTACCTTGCAACACCCTTGCTACCACTAAGGAATATCATAGTAATATCATAGCAGCTCCATAGGAGACACCATAGCAACCACCTGGTGTACCATAGTAACCACTAGATGACTATGTATCAACAGCCTAGCAACTGCCTGGAATTCAGAGGCACTTAAGCTGCGCAACCACTCTGTTTCCTTCACTTTTCTAGTTGTTATTATTATTAATAGTAGTAGTAGTAATCTAGGGAAGACTTTCTACTAGATTTCGGAGCATTGCTGTGAGGAGTTGATTAATTCGATGACAAGAGCACTACTGAGGTCAGGATGTTGGATGATCACCACCCCAACTCATCACAGAAGTATAGGATGGAGCACCATCATCCCAGAGAACACAGTTCCACTGCTCCACAGCTCAATGCTGGTGGGCTTTATACCCCTCTAGCCCTTGTCTGGCGTTAAGCAGCATGGTGCCAATAAGTTCATGTTTATCTGCTCCAGAGTGTCCTATTCTATTGGCAGAACTTCTCTACAGGGACAAGACAAATTGTTTGTGTGCATTTGCACATCTTTGTCAGCAATAGATGCAAATTACTGAGTGTCCACAAATATTTGGACACGTAGTGTCTCACAGTTATCCAGGATTAGTGCTCTTTCGCTCCTCTCCTCGCCTCTCTAATGCTGGGAGCTTTCTGCTTAGCTGTTGCGTCGGTACTGTTTGGAGTTATTTTAATCAATTTGTACAATTACGGTCAGCCTGATTTCTTCCACTGACCTTTTGGTCTGAGTGATTGACCCTCAGTGACCTTTGTTAATGGGCAGGAAAAGGTCGTGGCATATTTTGGCATGCTTGTGTGAGTTCCGTACCATTTTCCACATTCTGTCGATGATGAATTTTGTGTGTGTGTGTGTCCATGCGCGTGTGCGCGTGTGTCCGTCCAGATGAGGGAGGAGAATGAAGTTGTGAGAAGTGTTTTGGCAAGATTGGTGCATCACTCTCTGCACTCTGCAGCTGTCTGACCTGCATTCCTTGCATGTCACAAGCGCGCGCGCGCGTGTGTGTGTGTGTGTGTGTGTGTGTGTGTGTGTGTGTTCACTCATCCTTGATGTTGCATCTGTCACCAGCCTGGAGGCTCAGAGCCACACATAAAAGAGTGTGTGTTGTTTGTAAGACAGAGACTGAAGCAGAGAGAGAGAAAAGGCCGAGAATTAAGACGGATCCAGAAGAAACACAATGAGCACATTAATACATTTAAACACAGTCGTCATAAATGAGAGGTGTGTGTGTGTGTGTGTGTGTGTGTGTGTGTGTGTGTGTGTATGCGTGGCTACCCTGGCTTTATTGATTCCTGTGCTGAGCCTATAATCGGGCCGCTCTTGTCTGTCTGACAGTTGAGTGTCTATCTGCTTTGTTTGATTCAATTAGGGCCTAATGTTGCTAATCCTCCTCTTACACACTCACACACACACACACACTCACACACACTCGCACATACACACAAACACCCAGACAGCCGCAGAGATTCCCATTCTAAACATGGGGGATTTGAGGAAGTCAATGAAGACGGGCTGGAGCACGCTTTCCTTTCCTTCTCGTTTGTAGCGCGTGCACACACACACACACACACACACACACACACACACACACACACACACACACACACACACACACACACACAGATCATTGTGTTTATTCAGCTAAGGGAAGCTGTAGACTGCAGTTTTTAGTGACCTCAGTTCACATATTCAGGTCATTTGGTGACACAGCCCTGTTTACAGTGTCACTTGGTGGATGTAGGTACTGCTGCTGTTGTAAATGTGGATCAAGCCGCTGGAGTGTAATCTGTACAGCATTTGTTCTTTTCAGATTTAATCCAGAATTCAAATACAGAAAATGAGGAAAAATTATGTTTTCCATAATTCTGATCTCATGCTGAAATCATGCTGAAATTTCATTTTTGATAAGATTCATTAACAAATACAGAATAAAGTTTTCCATGTTCTCAATTGAACATGCTAGTCTGGGAATGATTTGACCTGTATCAGCGTCTACAGATATGAGCATGAAGCGATACTGGATACGCATCAGTCTGCAATTCCCATATCAGTGCAAATGCAGCTTGTCTGTTTTAAATGGTGTTAAAAATGCATTGGTGAGTGAAACTGTGTGTTTGTGGAAGTTCGGGTGGATCTTACATGTGCTTATTTTCTTCCCCTTCAGATCCTTATCAACTCTGTGAGTCCGTCCAGGCCGGCGCTGCTGTATGAGAACGTGGTGGTGGGGGACGGCAGCCCCATCCTGAGAGACCTGCTCTTCAGTCCTGACCAGCAGTTCATCTACACTATCACTGAGAAACAGGTATATATACACACACACACACACACACACTTGCAAACTTGTTGAATTGTTAGCAGCACTGCCACAAAAAATATCCTCTGGCAATCTCACCTGCTGAGGGCGGAGGTTGTGTGTGTGTGTGTGTGTGTGTGTGTGTGTGTGTGTGTGTGTGTGTGTGTGTGTGTGTGTGTGTGTGTGTGTGTGTGTGTGTGTGTGTGTGCGCCCCACAGGGCACGTTGCTAATGGCAGTTCTGGGTGTTTGATGTTTCAGTTGGACTTTGTAGCTCACAGCCCCTCGTTAATGGCCATGTGTATCTGTACCCATGTGTGATTAGCCTAGTCCAGTGCTTCTCAGTACAGTCCTCAGGAACCAGCTGAGTTAGGGGTGGCAGTGTAGGGGAAGAGTACCTGATTATACTTTTTCACTGTGTGTCATGATGTGAATCAACCTTTATCTCCTTGTGTTTTGAAAATACACTGGAGAAGATACAGTGCATCAATAAAGCAGTGGTTCCACAAAAATACATATTATTATTATTATTATTATTATTATTATTATTAGTAGTAGTAGTAGTATGAAGAGGGGCTGTCCAAATTCACAACTGCCTAAATGTTGGTCCTATCATCAAGAGACACAAGTCTGATCTCTGGCAAAGAAGGCATTCAGCGTGTGAGCTAGCCCACAGTGGTGCTCCTCCAAGCTTGTTGAGCTGTGCAGTGATAATAGACCATTCACTTCATTTTAGTGGCAGTCTCAAAAGGTACAGTGGCTAGATTCATATGACTGAAGCCTGTGCTAGTAGCATGATGGGAATTGGCATTGATTAGAATTGGGAGTTTTTTTTTTGATCGTTATTATTATTATTATTATTATTAATAGATTAATGAGACATGCTCAAATGTAAATAGAGACAGCTGTGTTCTCATAGACTCCTTGCATTCAGAACTTCAGGAAGCTTCAGAAATTTCCTGGAAACTTCCCTTGAGAGCTCCTGCTTTCCGAATACCATTTACTCGTTGATTGTTTGGGTACCATACCATGCAAATGCGTATGATTGTTTTGTATTGGTAGATATTGTGAAAAAATGTCCCAACCAAGACCGGAACACCTGGTCCTGGGGTGGTGTAAATAAATAATTAATTAAATAAATAAATAAGTAGTAATTAGCCGGGGGGGGGCAAGGACTGCATTGGGGAACATGGGCATGGACTGGACTTCTGCCAAAAGTGTATGCAAATGTATGCACACTTCACAGTAGGCTAAAGGGTCTTCTACATAGACACCTCAGTGTTCATGCTGCAGTGCTATATAGTCAAAGCAGCAAACACCTGTATTTTACCTCAGTGCAGCAGCTTTGCCTTAATGCACATCTCCTGAGTGGAATCTGTAGGGATCCTTCTCACATCGACCAATCAAAACATGCCAGTGAAATCGCATTTCTGAGGGATGTCAGCCAATTAAAACAGAGCCAATCAGCCAATTAAAACTGAGAACATACATTTGAACTTTAACTTTAATGGGCGCATATGGAACTGTGGGCTAATGTGATGCCACAGTGTGTCTCGCGTGAGAATTAATCAGCGTTATGGAGTGGTTTCACGTGCGCCGTCTGTGTTACCTTCGCCCTCGCCCTCACCCTCAAACTTGTAGACGTTGATTTTCCTTAGAACGTGTACATCTGACACTTGTTCTCTCTGTGTGGTGTTCCACAATCGGGCCTTTGTGTGTACATTAGCACATCCATTCTGATCTCACCCACTCTTTCTTTCTTTCTTTCTCTCTCTCTCTCTCCTTCTCTCGCCCTCTCTCTCTCTCTCTCGCTCGTTCTCTTTCTCCCCCTCCACATGCTCCACTAATTGAGCAATATTAATATTCATTGCGTCCCTGTTGGCCTTTGCTCTATTTTTCTCCTCTTCTAATCAAAAGGGATCACGGCGCAAACAAACGGCTAGCGTGTGCCAGCTGAGACGTAGGTGCCCAGACGCGCACGTAAGCTCCAGACCCGGCGACGCGGAAGCACGCAGGGTGGTGCGTTCAGTGCTGGATATCACATCCTCCTGTATTTGGGGGGCTTTTTTTTTCTTCACACTCCGGCTCCGAGCTTCTGCCTGTGTGGCTCAGATGCTAATGAGGTGATAAGTAGGTGATAATCAGGAGTATGGATGGAAACTGTATTCCTCCCAATACTGTGTTCTGTAGGTTATCGGGAGCACTGTGGCGTTCCGTGGCTTCCTTCTTTCGTCGGGTGGGATTTCTTGAAAAGCTCACACTGCTAGACAAATTCACACCCCCCCGCACATACCCACTTTCACATACACACCTGGAGCTGGGCCAAAGGCATTAGCATACTTGGCCTGAAACGCTGTCATTGTGTATGCGCACACACTTCACTGTGTGTTTACACCACACACACAGTCCTCCTTCACTCTTTGCTGCTCAGTTAATCTATAGCCGAGTACACTGAAGCCTTTGAGTCTCTGCTGTGTGTGTGTGTGTCTGTGTGTGAGAGATTGAGTTTTGATACAGAGCCACTCCACTAGTCTTATCAGCACTAATCTACAAGCTGAGTGTATGTGCACCCACACACACACACACACACAGTTACTTACACTCCAGCCTTATACGAAGTAACCCCTTCTTGCGATTAATCGTGGCCACGCTCAAGTGCTGGCTGTTTTCGGCTTATACACACGCAGCCAGCAAACAGCACATGCATGTGCAGAGGCACACACCTAAATACACAGTTACTCGCACTCTCACCTGCGGCATATGTCCCTCTTTGCAGATCTTCACGTCCACATGTGGCACAAAAGTGCCAACTGTTTTTTGACACACACACAGCCAGACACCCAATACATCATTAGCCTCTCCTCGCAAATAATCACGGCCACACTGGCCCATGCGGCACACGCACACACAAGAGCTGACAGTTTTTTGCTTATACACAAACGTCCAGCCACCCACGTGTGTGTGCACACTTGCATACACACAGTTCCTCCCACTCCCACCTTCTACAGTATTTAGCCCCTCCTTGTGAATAATCGAGACCTCACTTGCACAATGCCTGGCCTTTACACACACAGCCAGCCGCTCAATGCAATATTAGCCCCAATAATCGTGGGCACACTTGCAGGTCACAAGTGCTGGCTGTTTTTGGCTTGATAACACAGACCAACCACCCACGCGTTCACACACACACACACACACACACACACACACACACACACACACACACACACACTCGCACACACACACGCGCACGCTTGAGTACACACAGTTACTTGCACTCCCATCGGAAACGATATTAGCCCCTCCTTCTGAATATTCACAGCCACACTTAAACACGCGTAAATGCTGACTGTTTTTGGCTTATGCACTCGCAGCCAGCCAAACACCCACCCTCCCACACGCGCACACACACACACACACACACGTACACTTGAAGTATTGTCTTTCTCAGCAGGAGACATGGTCATTGTCATGTTAATCTTAACAGACTTGGTGAGCTCTGGAGAACAGAAAAGCCAGATGGCAGATATATCCGTGCCGTGGTCATTAAAAAGGCGTACACACACACACACACACTCGCGCACGCACGCACTCTCACAGGCAGCATATGTGCGGTCTGAATGGTAGTGCAGAGGTCTTATTAACGTCATTTCTGTGTATTGACCCATTTAACAGCTTCTTTCCTCTGCCCCCCACACCACTGTTCTTGACCACAGATGGAAAATGAGCAATTAATATTAATACCCGCCTCAAACTGACCGAAAAAGCCTTGCGAAATGTGACCACTTTTTTTTTCTCCTTGTGGCTTAAATAAACAGTAAACAATCAATAGACATTAGCTTTTGTAAACACTCCCCTCAGTCTGTGTTTTCCTTTCTCCTTCTCAGAGAGAAAATGATGAACTACTCGCGCGAGAGTAAGAAGGCTTTGGATGGATGAGACAAAGAGAGAAACTCGCTTTGTTCTTCTTCTTCTTCTTCTCTCTCTAAACTCTGTCGTTTTCTCTCCCCCCCCTCTTTATCTGCTTCTCTTCCCCCCCCCCCGCCTTTCTTTCATTGGGAGTATAATGGAAATGCCAGCGTTTGGAGTCGTAGAGCGGCTCGCTCCTCAAAAACTCCATTTAGAGAAGTGACAGAGTAATTTAGCACTGGCCTCCTGTTCTCCGGCAGTTAATTAAAAAGAGGCTGATAGGCTGTCTCCTCACAGCCCAGCCACGGCGCACTGCCCTGGGCCAGTCTGGCTCGGGACGGGCCCCCCGTACCTAGAGCTCCGAGGCCCGGTTTGGGACGGAGGGGATTAGATTACCGGAGTCCTGTGTGTGCGAGTCAAATGATGCAGCGCGAACGAGATTCCATTTATTCCAGTAGATATCTGCTGCTGATAAAGGAGGTTAAAAAACACCCAATTATGATAATGTGGAATAGGGGAACTTTCATGTACGATGAAGCAAGTAATGGGATTTGTGCTTTGGAGGGGGTTCGCTTCTTGCGAGAAAGGATCACCGATCCTGTGTGGTGGTTCGAGTTAGTTACATAAACACTGCTTCATTGCAATTTGTAGGAGAACAAGGCCAGACTGCAGTTTTACAAGAGCACTTAAGGTCTGACTGTAGAGGAGCTGCAGACCGCTTCATGTTACCGTTGGAAACGATCAGCAGGTTTTCATCCACCTGGTTTCTGTGAATTTTGAAAATGTGCTGAAAAATATCTCAATTATTTTTACGCTCTGGGAATGATGGTGCTCCATCCGATACTCCTGTGATGGGTCGGGGGTGGTCACCTAGACAAGCAGGGTGAGGTGGAAGGAACCCATGATGCCCAGGATCAAAGTGTCTAAACCTCAATTGCTCCCAAGGCAACATGCGTGTGTGTGTGTGTGTGTGTGACCTCATCTTCAGACACAGATACTCTGTCCAAATGTTTGTGGACACCCCTTCTAATAAATACATTCAGCTATTTTAGGTAGCACCCATTGCTGACACAGATGTGTTAATGCGCGCACACACAACTTGTCTAGTCCCTGTAGAGAAATACTGCCAATAGAAAAGGACTCTCTGGAGCAGATGAACATGAACCTATAAGCACCATGCTGCTTTAATGCCAGGTGTGGGCTAGAGGGGCCCACTGAGCTGTGGAGCAGTGGTACCGTGTTCTCTGGAAGGATGGTTGGTGCTCCATCCAATACTTTTTGGGTGAGTTAGGGAGTTGGGGGTGACATCACAAACGCTCTTGTAGCTGAATGCAATAAAAAAATGAATACCCTTGATTTCCTAGGATACTATGAATGTGCAGGTGTCCCAATACTTTTGTCTATGTAGAGTAGTAGTGAAAAAAATAATTAAAGGCAGTACAAAAAGCTGTGTTTTGGGGTATACAGGCCGAGGAGGGTCATCGATGCGTATTTAATGTTGGAGAGCGGTTTCTAGCGGGTTTAGAACCGTTCTTAATCAGCGTCGGTTTAACAGTCGTATTGCTTTGTGAACAGATGAGTCACGTGCTGGGCTTTGACCTGGTATTTGTCCAGTCTCTGCTGGATCGGGTCTATAGTGTGTGAGATGTGCGGTGTGTGTTACGAGCAGCAGAAATCGGGTAATAGCTTTCTTAGTGGCAGGTGAGTGCAGCGTGGTGGTGGTCGCAGGAAGACGGATTTATTCAATTAAATGAAAAGATAAAAGTCTTCCATGACGCTTCATTAACCGTGATTGTGTGTGTGTGGAGTGTGTGGGAGAGGACGCGAGATGAAGGTTTGCAGATACAGAGCTCAGGGAGTGTGTGTAGTCTTTAAACTCTTAGCCTTTTTCAGTAATCTTCAGTGGGGTTATTGATCAGAGCCGTGTGCATATCGATCCCACATTAACTCTGTGATCCCTCCATCATCGCACAGATGCACAGATAGTCTGCCTGCTTGATCTTATGGATCCTCTGACTCGTCATCAATTAGAAACAAGCCGTGTGTGTGTGTGTGTGTGTGTGTGAGTGTGTGAGAGAGAGAGAATGTGTGTGTGTGTGTGTGTGTGTGTGTGCATGGTTGTTTCTTTGTTTGTGTGTCATTTTCTCTTTGTCTCGCTCACATGGCTTTTCTCAGTATCAGGTTCTCTGCCTCCCTCTCTCTCTCTCTCTTTCTCTGCCTCCCTCCCTCTTTCTCTGCCTCTCTGCCTCCCTCCCTCTCTCTCTTTCTGCCTCCCTCTCTCTTTTTCTGCCTCCCTCTCTCTTTCTTTTTCTGCCTCTCTCTCTCTCTGCCTCTCTCTCTCTCTGCCTCTCTCTTTCTCTGCCTACCTCTCTTTTTCTGCCTCCCTCCTTCCCTCTTTTTCTGCCTCCCTCTCTTTTTCTCTGCCTCTCTGCCTCTCTCTCTGCCTCTCTCTCTGCCTCTCTCCCTCCCTCCCTCTCTCTTTTTCTGCCTCCCTCTTTCTTTTTCTGCCTCCCTCTCTTTTTCTGCCTCCCTCTTTCTTTTTCTGCCTCCCTCTCTTTCTCTGCCTCCCTGCCTCTCTCTTTTTCTGCCTCCCTCTCTCTCTGCCTCTCTTTTTCTGCCTCTCTCCCTCCCTCCCTCTTTTATTTTCTGCCTCTCTCTCTTTTTCTGCCTCCTCCCTCTTTCTTTTTCTGCCTCCCTCTTTCTTTTTCTGCCTCCCTCTCTCTCTTTTTCTGCCTCCCTCTCTCTTTCTCTGCCTCCCTCCCTCTCTCTGTTTCTGCCTCCCTCTCTCTTTCTTTTTCTGCCTCTCTCTCTTTCTCTGCCTCCCTCCCTCTTTTTTTGCCCCTCTCTCTCTTTCTCTGCCTCCCTCCCTCCCTCTTACTCTGCCACTCTCCTTCTTTCTTTTTCTGCCCCTCTTTCTCTGCCTCCCTCCCTCTTTCTTTTTCTGCCTCTCTCTCTTTCTCTGCCTCCCTCCCTCCCTCTTTCTCTGCCACCCTCCCTCTCTCTTTTTCTCTGCCTCTTTCTCTGCCTCTCGCTCCCTCTCTCTCTCTCTGCCTCTCTCTCTCTCTGTCTCTCTTTATTGTCTTTGTCTCTCCATTGTTTTCTCAGTCTCAGATACTAGCTCTCTGTCCCTCTTTTTCTTCATCTCTGCCTGTTAGTCTCACCCGTCATGCCTCGTCTTCTACAGTCTCATGTCCCTCTCTCTTCCCCTCGCTGTCACCCCACTATCTCTTACAGTCTCACTCACTATTTCTCCCCATCTCTCTTATCTCAGTCTGTCTCTTTCTCTTTTACAAACTCACAGAGCTGTCTCTCTCTCTGTGTCTGTCTCTCTGCCTCACTTTGTCTTCCTCTCTTTCAGTTACTAACTAGCTGTCCCTTTGTCTTTCCCTGTATGTACCTCCCTCTTTCTCTGTTAGTCTCTTAGACTCTCTCTCTCTCTCTCTCTCTCTCTCTCTCTCTCTCTCTCTCTCTCTGTCAGTGTGTGTAAATGTGTCCATATGTAAAGTTTTTATCATGCTTTATATCTGCTGGGAGCTTGAAATCGTGCTCAGTGACATTTTTATAGGTGAGAACAGACAGTTCACATACACACTCACACTCACTCACACTCGTGCACACACACACACACACACACACACACACTTTACTTCAAGCTGTTAGGAGCCGAGCAGAGCTGCTTTAGCGGCTGTAGCTCCAGCTTCTCCGCTGTGGACGAAAACAACTAGGGCAGCTGGCGAGAGCGTTAAAGATGGGAACAGAAAAGGTCAGCCCAGCACTCTGGAGCTGCACTGCTCCGACATGCAGATATCCCACATTTCACTACTTGGCATGCTCATCCAGGAATGGGGGGTGGGGGGGTGAGGATGTTTCCTTTTCTAGCCATGAACATCATCCACTCCACAGAAAGAAAACACACACACCTGTAAGGAGACTAATATTCTGATAAATAAGCAAAGCCCAACCCAAACACAAAGCCCAGCCTAATTTAAGATGTGTGTGTGTGTGTGTGTGTGTGTGTGTGTGTGTGTGTGTATGTATGTGCTTTCTCTGAGCTGCTGGCGGCTTAAGAGCTTTCCTTTTAGTCACCAGAATGCTGATGTTAATGCAGGTTATTAAGCTATTAGCTTCTGAGTAATACGGTTATTCTCAGCTACAATCCATCCCACCCCCACGCTCTAGCCCCAAAACCCTTTATACACACCCCACAACACACACACACACACACAGAAAGAGGCACACAAACACTTTCTTTGGGTCGCTTGACTCACATTTGGTGCTTTCAGATATATCATGTTCCTATAGATGACACAAATTGATTTCTGTAGGAAATTTGATTGTAAGATGTTTTGACACCGATGTGACAGATGAAAGCCTGGAGGAGAAGGAAAATCTTTCTTCTTAGCTGTGGGAATTATAGTAGTGTGTGTGAGTGTGCATGTGCGTGCATGTGTGTGTGTGTTGACAGATTCATTATCAGCTGCCGATGTTTGATGTGTGTCATTTTGCTTGACTTCATTTGGCTCCTGTCATGACTGCAGGCTTGATTTCTACCACTCACAAAACAGAAGATTATTAAACTAGGTTATATTTCCTGATGTCAATCTGTGTGTGTGTGTGTGTGTGTGTGTGTGTGTGTGTGTGTGTGTGTGTGTGTGTGTGTGTGTGTGTGAGAGAGAGACTTGTGATGTCTTTGGAGCTTTAATCAAGCCTGAAATTTTGTTCGGAATCTGAATAGAGCTTTACAGATTTCTGTCTGAACCTAACCCGAACCAGACAGTCTGAATAAAGCTGGACATGCTGAGCGACAGCACCTGTTAACCAAGCTGTAGTACAGCGACAGGGACAGCCATCGTCAGTCGGCACCGTTTAGAAGTGAATAGTCTTAAGAGAGTCTAAAATTCCACTGTAATGGGTGGGTTTGTCCGTCAGTCTGGTAGATGGTGCAGGTTCGAGTTCATTAGGAAGGCCCGGCACCTACCCATTCATGCCGTTATCTTATCAGCCAATCACGTGGAAGCAGTGTAGTGTCACAGCATGCAGATATGGGTCAATAGCTTTAGGTAATGTTTATATGTGTCATCAGAATAAGGAGGAAAATATGATCATAAGCATTGATTTATAAGTGTGGCATGATTGTTGGTGCCAGAAGGGCTGATTTGAATATTATAAGAGTATAAGAGCACAACGGTCTCCTGAGAGAGGTCATCAGAGAGAGGCCAGACTGGTTGGAGCTGACAGAAAGGCTACAGTAGCTTAGATAACCTCTCTGTACAATTGTGGGGAGCAGAAGTGTGTCTCACCACGTCAGACCAGAAAGCTGAGGCTACAATGCTGATGCCCAGGCTCACCAAACTGGACAGTTGAAGCCTGGAAAACTGTGACCTGCTCAGAAGTATCTCGATTTCTGCTGAGGTGCACAGATGGTGGGTTAGAATATGACACCAACAGCTTGAATCTATTGACCTGACCTGCCTTGTGTTCACAGTCCAGTCGTTAGCGTGTGTTTTTGGCGATCAGGTCATGATTCGAGTTTTACCTGTCCGATCTGTGGCTCTCTGCTTCTCTCTCGCTCTCTCGTGGGGGTGTGTTTGTGTCACCAGTAGATGATGGCAGTATTGCAGAGTTTGTTCCCTTTGCGGTTCAAATAATCCATCACACTTTCTGATACAGCCTTCATAGTTCTATCTGTTGTTCCAAGGCGTGGTAGAACCTCCACCGTTCCTCTAAACAGTCTCCTGGATCAGGACCATTTTGATTTTCTGATCTCATCAGGTCACCCTGGGGATATGTTTTAATGACCAGTGTAAACAGAAACCAGTCGAAGAAGATCCAGATTTTAATGGCAGGTCCAAACAGGCCTTTTTGAGTCTGTCTGTTAATACCAGTCAGTTATTGGGAACACCTGTTCAATGAAAATGACAGTGAGGTCAAGGGTCAGGGTTCTTTAGTGGCCTTGCCAGTCAGTGGATCCAGATCCAGTGGAGCACCTTTGGGAATGTGGTAGAATAAGTGGGTGAAAGTGCTGCAAAATCTTGTGGACAGTGCCACTTGAGGCTGTTTTGAGGGCTATGGGAGGCTAACACCCAGTAGTAGTAGTAGTATAGTGTTCCTAATAAAGTACTGAGGAAGTGCACTCGTGAGTGAACGTGTGTGTGTGTGTGTGTGTGTGTGTGTGTGTGTGTGTGTGTGTGTGTGTGTTTGTGTGTGTGTGTGTGTGTGTGTGTATATATATCACACACAGGCTGAGCCGCTCTAAACAAATAAACCCTATTGCCTAAAGAAAGCACACACACACATACATACACTTGATCACTTTTCCATTCAAATTCTGTTCCTGGGAACCCATCTGTCTCTCGCGTGGTCTCTCTTTCACTCTCACTCTTTCGCTCTCTCCCTGTCGCTCTTGCTCTTTCGCTCTCTTAACTCTCTCTCTCTCTCTCCCCCTCGTTCCCCTCATTCTGACTTAACTTTACAGCCATCCAGTTCCTGGCATTCATCCAGTCCATCTCTGTCTCTCTCTGTCGGTCTCTCTCTCTCTCTCTATATATATATATATATATATATATATATATATATATATATATATATACCAGTTTCTCTCACGCTGTGTGTGTTTGTGTGTGTCCCCTTAGGGGATGGAGTTTAGTGTTCTTACAGGCAGATTAAAAAGATTCTCTTTCCAACCACACACTCTGTGTTCAAACTGGCCTCGAGACGCAACGCAATACTGTCCTTTTCAGGCACCTCGCCCACCGCTTATGAAGTTTTCAGCCGTTCCTACAGCACCTCAGCTTTCTCCGCTTTACCATTCACTGCTCTCCCTCTACTCCTCCTTCCTTGCTTTATTATATAGTCTCAGACTGGGCACTTCATTAGTCCACAGGCGAACTTGCCGCTGTTCAGCTATAGGTCACGAGGCCTGATAACGTTGCCGTCCTACAAAAACCATGAATATTTGTCGATGTTAACTTTTTTTGACATCATTTGAATCTGGCTGCTGTTCCTTACATGTCAGAATTTCATGATGAATGGACCAATAGAAAAGCTTCAAAATGATGGTCTTTTTACATTGATTTCCATTAAAAGTTTAGAAGGGGTTTTCCTTTTCCCGTAAAGTTGAGATACAAGGATTGTGCGTGACAGCGGCGATAAGTGAACATTAAGCGCAGCAAAGACAACCCAGACACACAGTGCAGAAATCTTCCTGCAGAGGGGTCCCTTCAGCAGCACCGTCATTGTCTTACTCTACTCCTTCCTTTGCAACACACTCTCCCTCCTTGAAGTGTTGATCCACAACCTTGGTCCCAAGCAGCGGCTCCTCCAGGTGGCCGTCAGTCAGATGCCGTTCGCCATGGCAACTGTCAGATGGCCCAGCATGTCAGGAGAAGCTGGGTCAGTTCTTCACATATGCACACACTCACACCTGTGATACACACACACACACACATGCGCATATGTGCAGAAAGGAAGACAGGAGCAAATGCATCACACACACTCCAGCGCACACAGACAAATGAAGTAGCCATGTGGAGCCTGAAGCTACTCTTACATCTTACATCAGATAATTGCCGTGTCTGCGGGCGCATTAATACAGTGAGAGAAGAGTGTACAGAGCGGTGTTTACTTAAATTACTGTAATGGGAGTAATATTTTTCTTTCTCTCTCTCTCTGTGTGTGTGTGTGTGTGTGTGTGTGTGTGTGTGTGTGTGTGTGTGTCTGTTTGTCTGTTTGTCTGTGTGTGTGCATGTGTAGGTGAAGCGTGTTCCAGTCGAGAGCTGCGATCAGTACAAAACCTGTTCAGAGTGTCTGGGCTCCAGAGACCCTCACTGCGGCTGGTGTGTCCTGCTCAACGTGTGAGTATAAACGCTATAAGTGTGAAACTGCAACGGTGTATCATGATGATGTGATTCCACTGCATCATTTGGGAATGGTGAAATTAGGCATAATCATTGATCCTAGATATTGAGGAAAGTACACAATGTTGGGCAAATAGCCCCCATACTCATATATTAAATTAGAGAATCAAAGAATCAGTCAAATTGAACCATATTCAAATGAGACGAATCAAATTCAGTTTCAAGATGGCACAAATCATTTCTGAAAGAAGTGAAATTGAACTGAATTGTGTTGAAATCAGAGATTTTATGTTCATAACCACTTCCCAGCCAGTGGCTAGCCTCCCCATCACATGATGCCTTCAGCTTTGGGACAGTGGATGCATGTTCTTCCTCCAAGCGCACATAAGGCCAGCCACTGCATCTTGTCAGGCTGCTGCTAGTGCAGTGTCACTGGACAGCTAAACACGCTTGCAAGAGAACACTAACTGTCAGTTCTGTTACATCAGCTAGCAGACACCATGTTCATGTTATTTCTTCTTTCTTCTCTGTCCCTGTCCTTTATTAAGTACTAATTATGTAAAGCTGCTTTGTGACGACAACAGTTGTAAAAAGCGCTATACAAATAAATTTGACTTGACTTGACACCCACACTGGCTAGAATTGTGCAGCGTGATGTAGAGTGAGAAAGAGAGAGAGAGATCAAGAGTTGGAGAGAGAGGGCCTTCTTGCCCACCCAGAAAGAGAGACGCCAGTTATGCTCTCTGGGACTCTCAGCCATGGATGACTGGCATCACTAGTGATGGAACCGACGATCTTTGGATGAAAGGTCTAACGGTTAGACAGCTGTGCCACCTGGAAACCTCAAAGAATCATAATCTGAATCACAGTCCTTTTCTTCAATATCATAATCTAATTGATATTGTGGTAGAGTCTGATATTTCCTTATTCTTTCCTTTTGCCAAGGAATCGTGAGGGTTGAGATCAGATTTACATCTTTAATGGACACACATTCAACATCAGGCAGGACTGAGCTGAGCTATAGGCTGGCTCCTGTTTTTTCCTGCCAAAAGCAGCCATATGTTTTGAATGATGTGTTCCTTCGGCACCTCACTGTAAAGGAGAAGGGTCACACATGCTGTAACAGGAAGCACGCGGCATACGGAGCTACAGATCACACTGTTGCTGTTTCCACATCGCCCTATAAACCCGCATCCAACAGTCAGTCTTGTGAGTGATTGACTCGGCGGCGGATGGCGTCTGACTGGAAAGGGTGCGCAGGTGTACGGGTGCATGAAAGCATCTTTAATTCAGTGTGTGTGACAGTGTGAACGAGGGCGGGAATAAATGGTAGGAAGAGCAGTAGCTGATTGATTCCTAACTGCTGGGAGGAATCGTCCTTAGGATATGAGACAAAGGCAATATGGAAATGTTAATTAAAATTCACCCAAACTACACCCAAAAAATTCTCCCCTATCTTCCATTCCCGTTTCCCCCTCAACATGCTTGGAGGGTGAACATTAGCATGATTTTTAATTGAGGGCATGTAAATGGCAATTGAAATCAGCTAGCATGGTAAGCACCATTCATATCGTACTAGCTTCTTTCTTCGGGAGCTGTCTGCTGAGCGTCTGTTAGCCTAAAAGGCCGAGTCTGCAGCGCTCGCTCCAGAGCTCCGGGCTACTGGGGAGAGTAGATGATTAGCATAACAGTCTTAGTGCTGTTGCAGCCGTTTCTCAGTGTTGCGGAGTGGAAGCGAAGTAAGCGCGCTGTACCCTTCCCCTGTAGCGTGCACATTAACCGTTTAAATTAGCAGGGAACTCAAGAGAGCTGAACCTTACATGTACGTGCACACGCAGTGTTTTAAATGAGGTCACGCTTTGCCTGTAAGCTCACGGCCTCACTTTATCAATCCTGTTGGCAGCAGCCGTGTTATTGACAGCATTTATTAAAAAAAAATAAAATACTGCCCATTTTCTTTGGTTGGAAGCAACTTGGCATGTCCTTGGTGTATATAATAATTACATTATTTTAAGTAATAATACTTAGGCTTCATTTATGGCCTGCAATGTGTGTTCAACCCAGTTTACTCTCTGGAGACTTTCCTCTCCTGGCTTATTGGGTTTCCTCTTCCTTCGCAGAAGGATAAATAGATTTTGGACACCGTGGTACAAAAGGAGTGCTCTGTTGTGGGATGGCTCATACTGAAGTGATTGTGCGTGACATGTTGTGGGATGATATTGTCTGACTGTCTGTCTGTCTGTCCATCTATCTGTCTTTAGCTGTTCCCGAAAGGATCGATGCGAGCGAGCTGATGAGCCCCAGCGTTTCGCCTCCAGAGTGGATCAGTGTGTGGAGCTCTCCGTTCAACCCAACAACATCTCTGTTACCATGTCTGAAGTCCAGGTGTGAACGAGAAATAGATCATGCTATGATCTTTTTGCATTTTATAAATCAATCACAAAATGTCGTTTAAGCAGATATCGCCATGGTCACTCAAAAACCATGCATCTCCATATTTGCCCCTTTTTCACTTTTTGACATAATTTGAATGGGCTGGTTTTTATCAGGAAAAGACCAATAGAAATGATCCAAAATTGGTTTGGACTGAAATCTTTTTGTGCTAACTTCTATTGAACTTCTATTTCCCACACCTTAATATGAAATAATCAGTCAGCTCTTTGTGTTGGGGGTGGGAGATATGGTAAAAAAAAATGCATCATGACATTTGACCCTTTAGCAAGCACAGTCCCACCTGTGGCTGGTTCAGCTTCAAATGTGACCCAACACTCTGCTTTAATTCCAGCAGTTCATCTAACCTGCTTTCCCAGCAAACAGCCTGTCTCTACAACACTCTACAACTCTGTCTCCTTTGTATGGGATCTTTTCTGTCATTTTTCTGTCAGATATGGAAATATAGAACACAATACAAAGTCTTTGCAGTGCCATCACTTGTAGCTTTGTGGTTGTGCCAGCTTCTTGAACGGAACCAGATTGAATAAGAAGCCGGACAGACTGACGGAGAGAAAACGAATGGGTTTTAAATCGTAAAGGCCAATTCTCACCACCTGCCATTAACATCTTTCCAAAAATGAAATAGTTCAACACTGTTAAATGTAGTGATTTGCCCTTATTGGAGACCAGCTATGCTGAAATAAGCCCCCACCTCACCCGATCCAGATTAAACTAATATGCGTAACATCTAAACCTCTATCCAGACCCATTCCACAAACAAGGTATTATTTTCAGAAATTCACCCTCATCTCAATTTGACTCGATCTGCAATCATCTGAACACACAGCTGCACGCACCATAACACAATCTTAAATGCCGTTGTCATGTTAAGTACTTGGATGCAAATCCTTTTATAGCTGATGACTGTCTGAACTCTGTGAACTCTAGACATCACCAGATGCTGGATACCTTCCCTGGTGATAATCTGATTTATTCAGATTTTTCAGCCTCGTGATGGCCTGCTGTACTGGCACTGACCCTTCTTTGGTCCTCATGTTGCGACACAACAACAACAACAACAACAACAGCAGCAGCAGTCTCCAGATGCAAATGCTACATCACAAATCCACTCTGGAGCCTTTGTCATTCAGCAACTAGACCAATGACTTATGTTTGGAGCTGTGTATTGGCAAGATGGCAATATGGGATATGCATAGGATATGTAGGATATAGGATATATAGGATATGCATCACAATACAGGAGTTTCTTGGTCAGTTCTGCTGCCTAGTTGTTGAAATATCTGTTATTGATTGTTCTATATTAATACACAAATGCTTTTAAACTAAAAGACAAATACTCTTGGCCCTGAAGTCCCACCAACAGCTAGCCTAGCTCACATACATTCTAAACCTTAAACAAAACATGGAAAGGGAGAAGAAAATAATAAAAATGCCTTTATGCTGATGAGTTAGTGAGCTTCGGTTGACAGCATTCGGCGAATCCTCTGGTAGTGTGCTTAATATGTTCCCGTTAAAGATGACCTCTTTGCCCCAGTTTTTGTGAGATGGTGGCTCGGGCCTTTTCCACCTATGGAGGGTCGTACGCCTAAGTGGACAGGGCTTAAATACAACACAGAATTGATAGTGTTACAACACAGCCTGATACTTCAATATATTCAATATTCTTCAATGTATTTTCTTGTACCCTTGAGAGGACTGTAGGAAAATGGCTGAAAAAGACTCCATACACAGTTCATCAGATGGATGTGCATTCCATAACACCATCATTTATTACAATTGTATTTTTTGTCTTCATTTCAGATCCAAAATGATGGAATTCTGAACCAAAATAGTTCAAATGATCTACCTAGGTCTACCTAGTTATGTTCTGTGATGGATGTCAGAACATTTTCCATTAAAGCAGCACTATGGGAAATTGCTGTTGCTTGCTCCTGGGCTCCCCCTTCAGTGAAAGATCTAGAACTGTGATTGAAAGTGACAGAAGTATGTGCTCTGAGACAGTAGAGTAATATTACAGGACTGTACACAAATGTGATTCGTGTTAAACAGCTTTACAAGGTTCCTGCTATCTCGATCCTGCCCGCTCCTCCAAAGTTACATAGTGCAGTTAGCAGTGTACTGAGCCTGGAGTAGCAATGCCAGAAACACTATTCTCCCTGTTACAAGTCAGTGGAGCATCACAGTGATTTTGAAGCTGTTATGTGAAGGTAAAAATGCCACACACTGTTGCTTTAATGTAAAGCATGTGTCTCTCTTCAGCCAGATTTGGCTGTTTTTGCCCTTAAATCATCACACCCAGTGCAAAACAGTATTTCTGTGAAGGCTGCTGTAACCTGCTGAACAGTGAGCTCTGTAAGCCTGTGACACATCTGTGTTTAATCTGTCTGGCAAAGCGACCAGTCCATGCCAACTGCAAGATCACCGTGTACCACCTGTGTAAGACTAGTCCCATGTGTCATCCCATCTTTCACTGAAGATCTACAGGGTGTTTCTCTGTAGATATCCGCTACAATGACCTCAAGCAGTCTTTTATATAAAAAGCTCAAAACATGACCTTGAGTACTTGCCTCCGGCGGTGGAGAATTTGATGCCAACACCTTCTTTGAAGTGTCTGCAAAGCCACTGAATTGGGGCGTTCTTGTATGGCTGATTATCCACGGCAGCTAGGATAAAACAGCATGTCATAAGCTCCGCCATGTTCTAGCCCCATATCTTTATAAAGTCACTCAGGCTTGACTCCTCGTTCTTCTGGTCCAGACTGCCAGACGCATTAGCGCTGTCCTCAACCCAAGGGTGCAGCTAATTTCTATGAATGAATGATCCCTTGAAATACAGATTCAGTGTATAGACAAAAGTATTGGGACACCTACTCATTCATTGTTTATCCAAAAGCAAGGGTACTGAGAAGAGTTTGTCCTGCATTTATTGGTGTATCTGTCCAGGGAATACTTTCTACTAGATTTTAGAGCATTGCTGTGAGGATTTGATTGCATTCAGTGACCAGAGCTTCATGCCCAACTTCTTCCAAAAGTATCATATGGCGCCAGAGAATACAATTCCACTGCTCCACAGCTCAATGTTAGGGGGCTTAATACCCCTCAAGCCCATACCTGGACTTAGGCATGCATGGCGCCTGTAGGTTCATGTCCATCTTCTCCAGAGAGCCCAGTCCTGATGACTGAGCTAAAGTTCGTTTCTAACCCAACCACAGACCAGTTATCCAAATTTTTGGAAGTCTTGTGCTTACTGATAAAACACAGAACAGGTGCTTGTGATGGTCTTGGTCTGAGAAGCTGACTCAAATGAAGTCCAGGTCTGTGTATCTGCCCAATGATGTGACTGTTGAGCCACCAGCCACTGTTTAGCAGTCAAGAAATTAAGGTCACCGAAGCTAGACTATTAAAGCTTCTCAGATCTAAAATCTGCACTTAATACTTGATGGGCAAAGACAATCTGAAGCTTTGAAGCTTAAGCCTTCGTTGAGCCACTTTGTAGAGAGAGGATTTTATAGGCCAATCAGAATGGAGCAAAGACGATGTTGTTTAGGTATGTGAGTCAATGCTAAGGTTCCAAAGCAGAAACTATGCTACTGGAAGGTGTTGAGCCAGTGGTTCCAGAAGTTTAGCATAGCAGTGCTCATTACCACTTGCAATAGCAGTTCTAGGGGGAAATTGGAAAGAGTTGCACAGTCCAAATAGTCTTGGCGATCCTTTTAAATGTGCTCTGTGGTTCTTGAATCAGTCCTCTGGGGTTCCCAGATGGTCCAGATTTCGGCTCCAACACACAATAGAGAAACATTGTGGATCGTCTAGGGTTTCTGAGAATTGGTTTGAGAACTGCTAATACAAACAAGGGATCAAGTAGTAAATGTGCAAAACCTGATTACCTGGCCCCTCCTTCTGACCAGTCCCTGACCATTTTCAATCCCTGTCATGCAGCATTACACCTCCACATGCTAAAAACTCAAGGTCCTGCTGCAGCTTTGCAATGGGGTTCAGGGTAGGCCTTTGACTAGGCCCCTCCAAAGTAACCCAATGTTTTTCAGCTGTCCTTCAATTACATCATCCTATAGTATCTTTTTAAAAGACAAAGCTCTGTGAAATTGAATAAAATATTAGCCAATAATAAATTCACCGCTGCAACCCACCACCCTGACCTTTCATAAGGCAAAAACAATGAGCTAGCTCCGAGACGCTCCCTGCTACCTTTTTTTCCCCCCCTCTCAGAAATTCATCAACCCTCTAAATAGAAATGGTTTCAATTTCATGTTGACTTCAACCAAGCAAAATCTCCAGAGCCTCAAATATCTCTCTTAAAATTTTCTGACCACGCTGCTCATTTCCAGACCCCACCAGGGATCCCAAGATGAAGCGTTTGATTGTACTGCCCTTCCTTTTGTTCCCAATTGAAAAAAAAGAGCTTTGAGTGTCCCACGTCCTTAAGGGTAGAAATTGAGTTCTGATGAAGGCCTCCTTTGATTAAATGCCCTCCTTTTTCCCTCCAGAATCCTCTGCACCCCTGAGTCGTGCTTGTTAAGCGTTTCATCCTCAATGAGTTCAATCTTCCTCTCAAGTTTTTTGAATAACCCACTTCGCTGTGGCAGCTGTATGTGCTGTGAAGGCCAAATATTCCCCATTTGTTTTTCACACTTCCCACTGTTCAGCAGTATTATTAGCCCGGCTTTACCCTGCACAGCTGCAACTGTCTGTTAGCAGGCCTTGCTTACCTCCTGTATATAGGAGTTAATTAATGGCAGCCATGTCAGTTGCTCTGAACTTTGAGAACCAGAATAGATCACAAAGGTTGTTTCTAGTGCCGGATATAGAGTCTAGATTGCTCGACTAAACTTTCTGAGGCTGCTTAGCCGACCGCAGTCCGACGAGGACGTTTAAGGTTTACTGTTGGATTGATGGTGGTGAAAACAAAGGGAAGTGTGAGTAGAGGGCTTTGGTGGGTTTGAGGGGCGCAAACAAGGCAGCGTGTTCCAGAGTTCAGCGGAGTTCACGTTCAACCTGATAAAGAGGTTCAGCTTTTTGTGTGTGTGTGTGTGTGTGTGTATATATATATATGTATATAAATGAATTATTTAAAGCTTGTTTATTAATGTTGTAAATCGGCCCTCGTGCTAGTGACGTTCCCTGCACCACGGCTGAAGATGAAATACCTCCCGTCCCAATCTCATTGCTTTTGCTTGTCCAGTTTAATGAGATAGATGGATGAGGGAAAAGTTCTGAAGCAGTTAGTTAATCATCTGAACTTCACCTTATTTGCAGCTTGCTGGTGACAGCCGCACTAAACTGAACATGACCACTCAGAATGCAGCACGTAGCACTGGACCTTTAAAGATGTTGGCTTTAAAATGTCAAAGCTGTTTAGACTTTCTTGTGTGTCTTGTCACAAGATGTATTTCGGATTGAACGGCTTGCTCGCCTTGTCACGATGGAAAATCCGTCGGCCGTGCATTAGATGCATATGAGACAGGCCGTGGCCGCGTTCAGATTTTTCCTGACTTTTTTTTTGTATTCTTTTTATGATTGTCTATTAATAAATCAGTAAATGCTATTAATTATTCAGTAACTGCTGTGAGATCAATAACTGTAACTCCAGTAGGCTGTTTGAGGGCGAGGAACTGAAATATGGGCCCGCATACAGGCCTTAAGGTTTTAAGAGTTAACACAACACTTCACAGGGCATGTGAACGTGTTTTCACTTTAGTTGTCGTCAGATTGCATCGCTGCTATTTGCAACAGAGTTAAGCAGAGCTGAACTTGATCGCATTACCAACCGCTCGCTGGCTCTCGATGGCACTCATTCAAATGAAATGACTTTCAGCAGCCTCGATATCTGCAGTGTGCACCACAGCCGGTACCATAGAAGTACCCTGTGTTTGTGCAGATATCTGCCTGATACCGGTACCCAGTATTGGAGCAGTGCCATTGGATCTCACTCACAGCTCATTAAAAAGAAGCAGAGCAGTTCTCTCGGAAGTGCAAATTCTAAGCTGCCTATCAGGCAGAGGAGAAGATCTTTTATTATGACTTGATTGCAGTGAAAAGTTGCAGAAGTCATAGGTGGAGACTCAAACCTGTCCACTTGTCCACTGTGTGATGGTCCATGATGAAGAGTCTTCATATCTTTGCCATTATGCATAAACCATATAGCCACATATCACCACAGTGTGATGAAATGTGACAGTTGTCCTTTAAATTGCGTAAAAAATTCTGAATTGATGAAAGGACCAATAGAAATGCTCCAGAATAATGTTTAATAAAATCTTTTTGCTTTGACTTCCGTTGAAAGTTGAGAAGGTTTTTTTTCTGAGATGCAAGGTTTTTGTGACCATGCTGATTAACAGAATAACAGTAGAATGAATGGAATGCTCTTTTACTTGAGTTCCAGCAGCAAAAGAAAGCCAGTTCTCTTCTCTCATTCTATCATTTATCTTTGGTTGGTTCTCCAGTTGGTTCTCCAGGCTCGGAACGTTCCGGATCTGTCGGCAGGCGTGAACTGCTCCTTTGAGGACTACACTGAGACGGAGGCTAGGATCCAAGGCTCACGCATCTACTGCCTCTCCCCCACCGCTAAGGAGCTCATCCCCATCACCCGCCACCAAGGTGTGTGTGTGTGTGTGTGTGTGTGTGTGTGTGTGTGTGTGTGTGTGTGTGTGTGTGTGTAAAGTAGGGCTGCACAATATATCATGTGTTAATTGCGCTGGCCTTTGCAATGATGTTACAAAGGGCTGCAGTATGCAAATGAGCCTCTGACAAATCACAGGATTTGTTTACTGTGTGCTCTGAGCCTCCCGACCAATCACAGAAGTTCCTTGAGTTTCTGTTGGGCTTTTAACAGAACTGCTTTCTTGTGGATGGAGACGTTTGGAAATTTGTTTCTCCCCCTTTTCTTCAATTTTGTACTGCCAGTTAACCCACTCTTTCATAGCTTTCTTAACACATGTCCCCTCCAATACATGTGAAGCCAGCCCTTGCCCTTTTTTACGAACTGGGCAGCAGACACGCTCAGAGGAAAGCAGCGGGTCCCCAGCTGTGCACCAGATCAACGTCGCTTAAGAGCGATGAGTAGGAGAGTGCGCCATCTATACACCAGGAGAGGCCACTGCCAACTGTGTTCTCTTGTCTATAGCTCGGCATTTGAACTTGTGACCCCTGGGCCATAGTGGTCCACTCGGAGCCCATATGGTGCGTTATTACTTTTGCATTTGTAAGCCTCCAGTCCTTATGTGACTGTGATGCTGTTTGAATCACCAAAAGAATGGTAGAATTTGAGTATTCACATACTTCGCGAGTGTAAGTTATCAATATGAGCGGTCCTTTTGAGACGCTAACAAAATGGGCCTACTCCCATTGCATCCACCCACCCTACTTGAGCTGTCTCTGCAGCTTATATTGATAAAAATATGAATAGAATTAAGCCTTTGTCCATCGTATCATATAGCCATAGAATATATAATATGATATGCAGTGTGATCTTTATCTGTGTTGTGCAGCCCTGGTTTGTGCATGTGCATGTCCGAGAAAGACGGACATCAGAAGACGGCCTGAACTCAGTAGATCTTGCAAATGGACTTGGTGTTGTGAATGTTAAGGTGTACACGTGAATAATGCACGGAAGATGAAAGAGCTGTCTATCCAGAATCCATTTCAGAATCCTCATCACATCATGCTTAAGGCTTTTCAGTCATTAAATGGGTATTCGAATAGAACTGAGCACATTTCCATGCTGGCGGCCTGAGTCAATTCCTATTGAGCGTCATTTGCTCTGTTCCCCGATAGCGCCAGTGTTGCTTCTGTCTGTGTGGCAGGATGAGGGTGGTTGCTCGGTAAAGATGGCTATTTTGATAATGGGAGGATCCTACAGTGCAATTTTGATCACATCCATGGTAATCATAGCACAATCAAAGCAGGCTATTTTTACCACCGCAGAGCCCCGCTATGGAGGAAGGAAGAGAGATGTGTTGCTTAGATACCTTTTCTTTCTTTCTCTCCGTCACGCCGCCTCACTCTCTTTCTTTCTCTAGGTGATAAACGTGTGGTGAAACTCTACCTGAAATCAAAGGAAACGGGGAAGAAGTTTGCCAGCGTGGATTTCGTCTTCTACAACTGCACAGTGCACAAATCGTAAGTGCCTCTCTCACTTTCTCACATGCTCGCACTCTCTCTCGCTCACTCTTTTGCTCTCTCCTGTCCCTCACTCTTTCTCTTGCTCTTTTGTTCTCTTTCTCACTCTCTCTCTCTTTCCCGCTCCCCTGCACTTTTCTTGCTCTCACTCCCTATCTCTTGCGCTCTTGTTCTTACTCTCTCTCTCTCACTTCCCCTCTCATTTGCGCTCTCTCTCCCTATCTCTCGCACTCTCCTCTTTATCTTCTCTCTTTCCTCCCTCTGGTCCTCTCATTTTACCCCTGAGGGTGGGGGGTCAGGTTTCTGTAACCATGGTAACCTGAGGAAAAATGATTGACAGGTTTTTCATGATCTCTGGAGGAAGGATGTGGTAAAAAGGACTGGAGCTAAATTCGACAGAATGGACCTCGTCCTGAAGCGGCTCTCCCCGCAAATCACATCAGTAACACATCATCACTGTCATATGAACACATCAAAGCCTCAACCTGTCCAGCTATTTATTAATTTATGGACAAATTAAGTTTCATAATAATGGATGTACATAAACATGAAAAAAAACGATCATAAATAGTAGTAAAATCATGCTGCGTTAACCTGCATGAACGTTGAGGAAGCTTTTCCTTCTCTTCTCTGGTCAGGGGAGGCGAGCTTCTCCTCTCGCAGCATTTCTGAATCTCTTTGATCACTGGGACTGCTGGAGACTGTATTATTCTAAGGGTCCAGATGGTTTTTTTGGGGGGTCTCTAGAGGTGTGTGTAGTGTCTCGTTGCAGGAGAGATGAGCTCTTTACTGTCTCCATGGGGATCACTCGCACATACACACCCACACACACCCACGCACAACCACACACACACACATGTGCACACATTACTGTGAGAACGTACTGTAACAATGTCCAAGTCACATAATACTCTCCCACTATGAGAGAATAAGAGAAAGAGAGAGAGGATAGGACACCACCTGTGATAGCACGGTCACGCATTCTCACACTCACACACACACACACACACACACACACACACACATTAGTATGCGCTCATTAGCATGTGTGTGTGAACTGAAGGTATAAAGCCTGTGTGTTTTTAAACTGGGCTGAAAGGTACAGAAACCACACGAATGTCACCCCCTTTCCTTTCATCAGAGGAAGAGGCTTACAAAGCACGCACACACACTTTCTTTCCACACACACACCCCCTCTTATTTATTCAACTGATGAGGTCTCGTGCACTTTGAAATGCCATAAATTTGCATATTAATATTAATCTAATTTAGAGCGGCACCGTTTTGGGGTGAGGCGGGGAGGGGGCCGGGAAATGAGCGCCGCTGAAATGGGAAAGCACACGCCGTCATGATCGCCTCTTAATTAAATAGATCCATGTCTATATAAGCCTGAGCGTTAGCTATCACGCGCTGAGCAGGGAGCCAGAACCTTCCGCACAAGAAACAGTCTGGCAGTTCATTCCGGTCGCTGGAGAGCTAGTCTGTGTCATGTGGCAAGAGACCCTTTCTGAAATGAGAACCGTATAGGAAACATGCTTTCGGTGCTATATCAATATTCATATGTTTAATACACCATTTGGAAATGCCAGCTGCCCTTCACATTGTGTGTGAACAGTTCGGGATAAATGGACCAGTAAGAATAGTCCGGAATGACTGGGAATAAAAGCTCATTAACACAGTGCCTCCCAAACTAGACCACAGGATCCCCTGATGGCCCACGTTTGAGCTCTACCCAAATGTGTTTGAGCATGATGGGTTGGTGCAGAAATGGGGTCTAAACAGCATTTTACACCAACATTCAGGTTAACAGCATCTCCTGTAAACTTGCCATGTTGGGGATGCAGTGTCTGCTTAAGTGGCAATGAAGAGCATTACATTAACACAGAGATGCAGGTGGAGATAGTGATTGTGCTAATGCACCGAGGTTCCCATCTGTGATCCTGGAGAACCCATCCTGGATATTTTTGGTTTTTTCCTGCTGTTCAGCTGATTTCTTGGATCAGGTTAATTAGGAATAAATGAATAAATAAATTGTCTTATTTTAAAAACATCTATTGTTCAAATAGATTTGACTAAAGTTCCTAATTTTCAGCACTTTTTCTTTTTAAATGCTTAATATTTCTAGAAAATAACATTAAACAATGACGAGCATTTTTCTGAAGCAACGTTATGTCCTAAATCCTCATAAAGTGCTCATAAACCTCCAGCATTCCAAAAACACATGGTTCTCTGTTCGCAAGCGTGAGATGGTTGCTTGTGAAACAGGGGTGGGAAACTCCGGTCTTGAAGGGCTGGGTAAGGACGTCTCCTCCAGTACATGCAAAGCCAGCCGTAGCCTCTTTTCAAACTGAGTCAGAGTAAAGTGACCAGCTAACAGATGCCTGTGCCGGCCAACATCCCTTTAAGAGTGATGAGGGGAGAAAGGGCCGTCTTCCCACCCAGTGAGAGCACGGCCAACGGTGCTCTCTCGGGCATTGCTCGGGATTCAAACTTGTAACCCCCAGGCCAAAGCCCTCCAGATCAGTAATATTGCGCTGTGCCTGGCCACACTAGAAAACGAACTAATTAGCATCAACGTCACCTAAAAAAATCTCCATGTTTGCTGTTTTTGCTGTGTGTGTATAAATATATAAAATATAAAAGTTTTAGGCATCTTATTTAAGCTCATTTAACTCCATTCATTCTACAATAGGAGAGAATGGGAGAGATGATTGAACATCATTAAGCACTGATGTACCAAACCAGGTGTTGGATGATAACTGTAAATAATACTAGACTGTTATGAGGAGAGCTCTGGAGATGTTTTAATGAACACAGTGATGTAAAACCACTTTCTGAGTGGATGTTATTTGTGTTTACAGTAGTATTAGTGTTTTACTGAGCTGTGTGCTTGCAGCTTATATGTGTAAAAACATTACCTGATTATTAGCTTCCCGTTCTACAGAGCGCAGCTTCTGGATTGTGGGCTTATGAGGAAAAACGTCTCTCAGTCTCCCTCCTAAAGCAGCACACAGAAAAAGAAGAAGAGATACATATTTTTATCATCATATTTAACCATCACATATCACTTTACTCAGAGCGACAAGCTTCCGGAAATATTCCTTTACATTTCAGTGAATGTAATTAAAGCTGAAATGGATGGATGTTTTCTTTTATTCTGCGGTTTTCCGATGGCAGTGACTATATGGAATTCTGCAGTGCGGTTCGAAGGTGATGGAAGGATCGAGAGGCGTGAGTCTGAGAGATTTATCGAGACCTGAGAAAAAGGTTGTGCTGAGGGGAGAAAGAAAGAAGGAATGGAATGAGGGGCAATTGCCTCCTGAAAGGGCTTTTTAAGAACAGAATAGTGCACACATTCACACACACACATGCACACGCTCACTCTCTCTTCCCTTTAAGAGCACTTGCCATTTAACTTGCCAGCTATTTACATTATCCCCTCGCTGCCCAAATCAGCTGCTGGAGAAAAAGGGCGAGCTATGAAAGAAAGAGGGGTGGGGAAAGGAGAAATCGGGGGGTGTGTCGGGTCTGTGCTGTTGGGGGCTGGAGGATGAGGCCTCCACAGAGCAGCTATTTTAATATCATGGAAGAAAATTAGAAAGCGAGCGAGAAGAGACAGGGGAGAAGACAGAGGTCAGACCATACATGACTTTAGCTTAAGAAACAGCTCCATAAGACGTGTGTGGATTATAATAATTCCGGTTCAGTGGGCCACCTGGAATAAAGCCCCCCCCCCACACACACACACTCCCACTTGGAGAGCAAGAGGGCTCTGAGTGGGGGCTTTACACTGACTGGATTTCTAGCGAGGCCCTGAAATTAACCCCCACTTCAGACTGGGAGAGAAGGGGGTTTAAGATGCGCTCTGGGTTGGTGGGGGGCTGACAGGAGTGCTGGATTAAGCCCCTGTTGAGAGAGGGAGAGAGAAGCCGAGCTGGGGGGGTAGTGTTTGTGTTGAAGGGTATAAGAGAAGAAATGTGTGAGGGGGGGGTATTCTTCGATCACGGCGGTCCCTTCAGTCATGCATCTGCTTCACATACTTCCTAATTCAGTGGTTACTAAAGAGAAACTTACTGCACTATGTGGACAAAAAAATTGGGACACCTGCTCACTTATTGTGTCTTCTAAAATCAAGGGTATTAAAAAATAGTTAAACCTGCTTTTGTTGGAGGAGCTGTCTCTGCTGTTCAGGGGGGTCTTTCTACTAGATTCTGAAGCATTGCATTCAGTGACCAGAGCGTTAGTTAGTAAGTCAGGATGTGAGATGATCACCAACCCACCTCAGACTTGACTTTTCAACCCAAAAATACTGGATGAAGCACCATCATTCCAGAGAACGCCGTTCCACTGCTCCACAGCTTAGTGCTGGTGGGCTTTATACCCCTCTAGCCCACACCTGGCATTAAGCATTGTGGTGCAAGTAGGTTAATCTGTGCAATAGTCCTATTCCATTGCCCTTTTTTTTTTTTTTTTTACTGGGACTACAGAAGCTGTGTGTGCATTTGCACATCTGTATCAGCAACAGGTGCAACTAAAAGTAGTTAAATACATTCATAGGAAGGGGTGTCCACAAACTTTTGGACATTTAATGTGAACCTGTCAAAATATATATGCACAACACAAATATAGCCGTTTTGTTTACCATCCAAAATCACCAATGAGCCGACGCATCTTCTGGGTTGTTTGTGTGTTGATGGTGGTAATATAGTGGTAATAAATCTGGTTTCTTAGAGGAACTATTTTTGCCTTACAACACACCCTGCTTGTGCTCTTCCACCAAGAATGTATTATCATCAACGTATGTTAAATATAAAATCGTCTCTGCAGTATTGTAACAGGGTCTAAGACATCAGACCGAGAGTGTTCATAACTTATTTCCTGTAAGAACGTCCTGTGAGGGAGCTTTGAGGCATTTGAGGCTCTGGTTGACGTCTGGTTACATTCACTACCATCGTGAACAATTTTACATCTGCGAATTTCTGTAAAATGGAGCATTTCACATCAAAGCTCTCTGAAAGTCTATGTTTACAATGTAATGATTTAATTATGCAGAAGTTTTGAATACTCTGTGAAATTCCCCTTTAACCTACAGAACAATAGCCTGGGTAAATTGCCCATATTTCGGCCTTTGTGTTGCTCTGCCTAGAAATAGCTATGTTGCTTTATGCACGTTACAGTATCAGCTGCTTGTGTCCTTTTGGGGTTCGGTAATACACACACACACACACACACACACACACACAATATGCAATATACAGACAAAAGTGTGCTTTTATTCTGCATGTGCTCCCTTACACACTCATATACACACACACTCACTGATGGTCATGGTCATTTTCATGTGACCATTTGAACAGACCTCCATTCATTCATTGTCAATCACGGCTGCCCCTTCTGCGTGCCTGACCCTGATTGGTGGATTGAATGGATTAGCGCTCTCCAGAGATCCAGCATTAACCAACTGACAAATGGTGCCTCAATGGGAGGTCACTTAACACACACATGTACACGTGCACACGCACACACATACACATACACAAACAGCCTCGCACTACAGACATACACTATATATCCAAAATGTCTAATAAATGTGTTAAACTACTTTAAGTTGCATCCATTGCTGAAGCTGGTGTGCAGATGCACGCGCGCACACACACACACACACACACACACACACAGCTTGTCTAGTCCTTAGTCCAGTCTGGCATTAGGCATAGTGCCAGAATGTTCATGTCTATCTGTAGTACTTCCCGTCGACTGCCAATAGTATAGGAGACTCTGGAGCAGACAGACATGGACCTATTGGCACAATGCCTAATGCCAGACGTGGGCTAGAGGGGTATACAGCCCTTGAGCAGTGGAACTATGTTCTCTGAGTTGAGTTGGGGATGAGGTGGGTGGTGCTCATCCAGCATCCTGACCTCACATAACTGTCTTCTCACTAAATGCAATCAAATGCTGGACAGTAGAGACAGTTACTTTAAAAACTGAATGAGCGGGTGTCCCAATACTTTTGTCCACATAGTGTAGAATACACCAGAGTGCACTTACACTGTTCTCTCTGAAAGGTTAGGGTAGTGCTGGAGGTTGTGGACCACTCTGTGATGGATTGGTGGGTTTGGATTAGGAAGTGGGGATAATTTCCTTGACCAACAATTTTTCAACTAATTGGACAGCCTCTCTCAACGCACACGCAGATTGGTCAATTAAGAGGATCATGTGATTGGATTATGTGGTCGGCAGTCTTTGTTCTGACCGATCGTTAACGTCTGTGGGTGAACAAACCGCTCGGCTGAGATGATTAATTGAAACGAATGGCTGCACTTTACCAGCCAGAGCACTCCCAGCACTCTGGCTACAGAGAGTCTGTATATTTAGTGTGTGTGTGTGTGTGTGTGTGTGTGTGTGTGTGTGTGTGTGTGTGTGTGTGTGTGTGTGTGTAAATCTGAACAGTTCAAAAGCTGTTACATTAGATGCTTCTCTCTTTCTCTCTCTCCCTCCCTTCTCTTTCTCAAGTTCTCTTCTCTTCCCTCTCTTACTTCTCTCACCTTTATCTCTTTCTCCTCTCTCTCGCTTTCTTTCTGTTCCCTCTCTCTCATCTCTCATTTTCTCTCGTCCTTCTCTCTCTCCCTCTACCTTCTCTCACTTCTCTCTTCTTTGTTCAGCCTGGCTCCTTTCTCTCTCTTTTCTCCTTTTCTCATCTCAATTCTCTCTCTCGCCTTTCTTCCTTCTCTCTTCCTTCTCTCTCTGCTTTCTCTCGCTTCTCTTCCCTCTCTCTTTATCTCAATTCTCTCTCCCTTCTCTCTCTTCCTTCTCTTGCTTCTCTCTTTTCTCTGTTCCCTCTCTCTATCTCAATGAGCTTTCTTGCTTTTCTCGCTCTTCCTTTTATCTCTCCTTTCTCACTTCTCTCGGTTCCCTCTCTTTATCTCTGTTCTTTCTCGCTTCTTACCCCCTCATCTGCTTTCTCACACTTCTCTATTCTACATGTTCCCTCTCTTTCTCACTTCTTTCTCTTTCCTTTCTCTCATTCTCTCTTCCTCTCTCTCTCTCTCTCGCTTCTCTCTCGCTTCTCTCTCTTCCTTCTCTTTCTGCTTTCTCTCACTTCTTTCTTTGTTCCCTTTCTGTCTCACTTCTCTCTCTCCTTTCTCTCTCTCTCTCTCTCTCTCTCTCTCTTTCTCTCTCTCTCTCTCTTCCCCCTCTCTCTCCTTTCTCTTGCTTCTCTCTGACCTGTCTCATTTCTTTCTTTTCTCAATCTCTCTCATTTCTCAGTTCTCTCTCTCTCTCGCTTCTTTTATCCCCCCCCTCATCTCTTTGCTTTCTCACACTTCTCTATTCTACATGTTCCCTCTCTCTTTCTCGCTTCTTTCTCTTGCCATTCTCTTTCTCTCTCTCTCTCTCTCTCTCTCTCTCTCTCCCTCTCTCGGAAATCCTACTCTATTTGATCTTTCTCTCTCATGTCATCACTCTCTCTTCCTCTCTGTGTCAGTCTAAACCCTGGGTGTCTTACTGAAAGCTCATCTTTGTGTGGGGATGAAAGAACAGCTTCACAAAAAGGTTGACTTAAAAAAAAAAAAAAAAAAAAAAAAAAGAGTGAAAAGGGCGAGAGAGGATGAAAGACAAGGGCAGTCATTTGTGGCTGTAGAAAGGCAGGGAAAGGGCATTTGATGGTGTGTTTAGTGTTTCCTCACGGTTGCAGTACATTCCTCTCTATTGGCTGATTTTGGTCTGTAAACTGGGGGTGTGTTTGTGTGTGTGTGTTTTCGCAGGTGTTTGACGTGTGTGAACGGCTCCTTCCCGTGTCACTGGTGTAAATACCGGCACATGTGCACGCAGAACGCCAACGACTGCTCTTTCCAGGAAGGCCGGGTCAACATGTCAGAGGTGAGTTGCGTGCCACTTCCTGGTCTCCTAGAGAAACTGTAGAAGAGGGAGGTCAGGCCAGGATGCCGTGCACAATATGATTAATGGTGTTTATTAAAGCAGCATTATGTAGCATTTAGGGAGGTCCCAATCAGGCTGTTTTGCCCCTTTGATCAGAGTGTCTTAATGCTGAGTATCTGCCGATACCGATGCTGATGAATACGTTCAGTAAAATCTCATTATTTTTAGTAGCAGTTTCTATAATGGGACATTCTGCACCAATTGATTTAGTTTAGTAGAGACGTATTGTTTATTTAAATACATTTTTTAAAATACTCACTTTTCTCTTTCTTTCACAAACAAATGCACATCTACAGCTGAAGTTGTATGTACAACATACAAGTGGTGTAAAAGTGAGTTTCACCCCCTGTAGGGGGAGCCCATGAGCAGAAAATTCCGGTTCTTGCATATTGCTGCTTTAAGGTTTTTAAGATTTTCATACTAAACTTAACAACAATATTCCAAAATTGCTCAGAGGTACAGATGTCATACATGGGATTGAGGAGAGGGGAAGTTCTGGTGATGTCCTGGACAACACACTCAAATTGAAATTCCTTTGAGAAGGTGCGTCTGTGCCGGGAAATGTGTGGAGAAGAAAGTCCCCTACAGAAAGTGTGTGGACAGCAGCGAAGAACGTGTGGGAAGAAATTAGTTTAGATCATTTTAACAATGCATTATTAAAATATGACAAAGCAGTGTGAGTCAGTCATCCAGACCAGAGGAGGACCTGCATCATACTGATTTTATCTGCAGCGGCGGCGGCGACAGTAATTTTGCAGGGCTGGGCCCCTGCTGCAAAATACATGTAGCAGAAACACTGACGTATTCTCCGTGCAACTGCGTGCATCGAGCCGTGACTTGATTGGGTCTGAATTACGTACCATCACAGCCTTACTGCACTGTACCGTGATGTAGTATAATATGCTGATATACTGTAAACACCCGCTGTTGTGCGCTAATGCATGTGCTGCTTTCCTGTGTGTGTGTATAGGTGTGTTTGTACATCCGTCCATCTGTGTATGTGTGCGGAGCTAATATACTGCAAACACTCCCCATTGTGCACTCGCTATGTTATTTTTCAGTGTGTGTGTAAATGTGTGTGTGCATGTAGGCGTGTGAGACGGTCTTATTGGTGTGTGTGCACGCCTGTGGAGTGTGTTCCTGTCGTTCTGTGGTGTGTTAGGGTTTTTTTTTTTCCCCCCCCTCAGTCTTGGCAGAAACAATTCCCTCCTCGCCCCAGCTTAGCATGAAGCCTCTGATTGGTTGTTTGTGTATGCATAGCTGCGTTTTAATTGGTCAGAGGGGATAAAACCTCTTCCCAATTACGCCTGGCCTTTGCTTCTCATGCCGCTGTCTGTTGCCCAGGCTGCAGCAGAGAGCAAACACACACACACACACGCTCAAATGAAAACAGGTTCGTGTCCAGGGAAGGCGATGCTCCTTTGAATCACATCTGAGTGCTGAGATCTCGCATGTCAACTCATTTAGATCATCCACTGGCCACAGAGTCCCAAAGTTAATCCATCACTCAGACATTCACACACTCATGCACACACACACATGCTCATTTATTGTCCACCCTCCCCTACTGAGATTCCCATTTGTTCTGGTTCATGTGGTGGCTGGCTGAAGCAGACCCCCACCGGCTGTAGTTATCGTAGCCTTTCATAATCCACCACTGACATGTGTTGGTACTACTGATGAGGGTGAGTGTGTGTGTGTGTGTGTGTGGAAAATATTTAGCTGCTAGTCAGTCTTTGATGGTGAACAAATGAACTCTGAAAGGAAAGATCAGGTTGAGTCGATGCTGCTTAGAACACTTAAGGAACGACTTGCTCACACAACCCTCGTTTACTGTCACGCTCTCTCACACTCTCCCTCCATATACTCTCTCTCTCACTCCCTTCTCTCTTATGTACTCTGTTCTATCACTCTCTTGCATTCTCTTTTTCTCTGTGTCTCCCTCACACTCAAATACACTCTTGTACTCCCTCTACTCTCCTTTTCTTGATCTCTCATACTCTCTCCTATTCTCTTCTTTGTTGCTCTCTCTCTCTCACGCGTGCACGCTCTGTAGTCTTTCTCCGTTCTCTTTTCACTTTCATGCTCTTGCTCTCACTCTTGCTCTCTCTTGCACTCTCTCTCCTGCTCCTTTACACTCTCGCCCTCTCTTACCTTCTCTCCATCCATTCCCATCCATATCTCTCTCTCTCTCTCCCCCTCTCGCGCTCTCCCTCTCGCTGTATTTATGTTCTGTCCACGTTTCTGCTATTTCTCTTCCCGCTCCTCTGCTTTACGTGACAACTCTCAAGCTCCCTATCAACAAAAGCTTTGGCGGCTGAGCTATCGGCCCATCTGGAATTGGTTCAGGTGGCAGGGCTGGTTCCCTAGCCGGACCTGCTGAAAAACTCTCAGCGGGGAGATCCATCGTCGGCGCCCTGAGACGAGTGAGAAGACGGCGAAAACGTCAGCGTCGGTGTAATAGCTGACATTTACAAACCAAATCATCATAAATCAGAGAGAGAGAGAGAGAGAGAGAGAGCGAGAGCGAGTGAGCAAGAGCAATAGAATTAGTGCTGTCCCTCGCTTTTCACAGAGACTCTGCCTAGAGAAACAACTTGCGTACTGCAGATTATGGTAGGCACTCAGGAGGTCACAGCCAAAGCGCGCGCGCGCGCACACACACACACACACACACACACACACACAGCTGTAGCTGTAGGAAAGTTTCCTGTGTTTGGGGATGCAGATATGGGGATTCTGGGCTATTGGACAGATCTGCTAATATTAATGCATCATTTTTGTTCTGTGGAACTTGGGTCTGCATCTTCCTGGATTAGCATTAAGGAGAAAACATATTTTGGAAGGACAATGCAGTAAATAAAATGTGGAGATTTTGGTGCAGTAGCTCAACATCACCTAAACTACAATACGCCATCAAATATTGAAATCAGTCAAATCTAAATGTCTGCTCAATGTCGATCATTTTTAAGCAGTTTTCTGCTGATGTGTTTGCAGACACTGGCCCAGATTCATCAAGCGCACCACCAGGATTACTGTGACATTAAATTGCATTGCAGTAATTGCTGATTCATGAACAAGGATTAGCAGCATGATTTACATGTGCTGTTAGGGATTCATAGCTGAACATTGTAATGCAAAACAATACCTCCTCAGTAAACGTGGGGCTGAATTTTCCAGTAATGAAATTGGTTTCTTTAGTTTTTCTGTGATATTTTCAGATGTGTTTGGTCACACAAGCTGGTGCACATACACACAGTCAGTGGATGATCTGATATATGTAAAAGGTTCATTTTGGTCTGTGTGGTCTGATCATCACAAGTGCTCCAGAACTCCCAAGCTTACTAATACAAAATTTAAGTAATTTTTAATAAAGGAGTCTTTATCCGAAAGGAGTCTCTGTCCAGAGAAAAGTTCATCCGGATGGAGCCTCTATCCAGAAGGAGCCTCTATCCAGAGTAAAGTTAATCCGGAACAAACCTTTATCCTGAGAAAAGTTAATCTGGAAGAAGCCTCTATCCGGAAGGAGCCTCTATCCTGAGAAAAGTTCATCCGGAAGGAGGCTCTATCCGGAAGGAGGCTCTGTGCAGAGCAAAGCTAATCCGAAACGAACCTCTATCCTGAGAAAAGTTCACCCGGAACGAACCTCTATCCTGGGAAAAGTTAATCCGGAAGGAGGCTCTATCTGGAAGGAGGCTCTATCTGGAGAACTTTTTAATCCAGAAAGAACCTCTCCCTATCCATAGAGTCTCAGACCAGAAAGAAGAATGGAAAGAGCGGAGGGTAGAAGATGAGAAAGGAGAAGAACGTGCTTGTGTGTGCGATGGGGTGAAAGATCTCTATACAGTGTTCTTCTAGAGGGAGAGCGACGGAGACAGCGACAGCGATGACGAAAAGGGAGAAGAACGGCTGGGTGTGGGTGTGCAGAGTGTGTTTCTGTCTTTCTCTCCAAGTGAGATTTGTGTTGAATGTGACTGTGTGTGTGTGTGTGTGTGTGTGTGTGTGTGTGTGTGTGTGTGTGTGTGTGTGTGTGTGTGTGTGTGTGTGTGTGTGTGTATAGAGGTGTGAATTCTTTAGTCCATGAACTCCTTGGCTGGCCATGTTTACGCTGGCATTTGCCCAGGCGCTTACACCACCCCCTTCACACACGCACACCCCACCGCAGCTGTGTGTGGGGGGAGGATGGAAGTGGGGGGTGGGTGATGGGATGAGGAGAGGGAGGATACCCCCTGTGGAGATGAGTGCTGTGCATGTGTGTGCGCGTGCATGGGTCTTATCTGTGAGAAGCAGAACCTGCACTGAAGGGCCAGAGGGTGAGCAGGCGAGGAGAAGAGTAGAATGGGTGAGGGAGGTATGGATGGCCTATACCAGTCTCCTCACACTGACTGAATTTCTGAGGAGTTCTTCCTCACCTCCGCGCCGTCACTCAGCCCCTTTTTGAATCCAAATTAGAACCGGAGTCTTTTATTCGCATAGAACGAGGCGTAGTGTACGTTACTACTGTTTGCATGTATCATATACACAGATCGGCCAGAACATTAAATCCACTGACCGGTCCGTTACAAGCAGGAGAAATGGGCAAGCATAAGGATTTCAGCCACTTTGACAAGGGTCAAGTTGTGTAGGCAGGACAACTGGGTTAGAGCATCTCCAAAACATCAGGCAGGTCTTGTGGGGCGTACCTGCCAGAAGTGCTCTAAGGACTCACAAGACCTAAAAGATCTGCTGCTAACTTCTTGGTGCCAGACAGCTCAGGACACCTTCAGAGGTCTTGTGGGGCTGTTTAGGTGACACGAGGGGGACCTACTCAGTATTAGGCAGGTGATCACAGAGGGGGGATGTCTGACAGCTCTTTATTTAAGAGGATGCTGTCTCTTCTCCTGGTGCTCCTCACTGCTCCTGCTGCTGCATTTCTAGCGATCAGGCCTCCTCTCATTTATATCCATTATATCTAAGCCTCCTTTAACAATAGAGCCCTTGCTGATTTCCCTCTTCGGATTTGTCTTATTGTGGCAAATTAAGCAATTGATCAAAACGACGGGAGAAGGCATCTTCTGTCTGATGCTCTCTCGTATCGGCTTCTCACCCTGCCCTCCCTCTCCCTCTCTGTCTCTCGCTCTCCCTCCCTCTCTCCCTCACTCAATCGTTTGCACTGAAACTTGAGTTGCTTTAATTTGCGAGGAGGGAAAAAAGCTCTAAAAGAGCGGAAGAACAGAGATAAGGCGAGGGGGGGAAAAGGGGGTGAAGGAGCAAGAGAGCGGACTTGCCCGGTTGTCATGGAGATGCAGCGCTTCAGCCTAGTCTCCGCCGGTCCCCTGGGAATCACCCATAATTCTGTGCTTTTCGAGCGCCCAGAAGTACGGAGGAGGAGAGGCCAGTCACCCTCCCTCTAATGGAGTCCAGATGTGAGTGTGAGGGAGAAGGAGAGAGAGAGAGAGAGAGAGAGAGAGGGGAAAAAAACAAGGAGAAAAGTCATTCTGGCAATAACAAGTGGGAGATTACATTATGGGAGTGACGCCATTTATTTTCCAAATGTTCTGGAAGAGGGGCGGACTGCACTAAGGGGGAGGGGGGGGGCAAATTTGGGGGGTGGCAGGAAGAAGAAGAAGAAGAAGAGGAGGAGGCGGAGGCAGGGAGGGAGGCAGGGAGACACGAACGAGTGTGATGGGTAAGCAACCGCTCTGCTCGAAGCCAGCTGGAGCGTGACCACTCTAACAAGCACAAGAGAGCAGGCAGAGTCAGTCGGCAAGGAGAAGGGGAAAGGGAGGCGTCAGGCAGTGCAGCCACGCTTCTCTGGCCAGTTGGCTTTCAAGCCGACCGTGACGGCTTGCTGGACCCACACCACGTGACAGTTCGAACACTAACTACTTTCTAGAGTGTTCCAAATCCTGCCCCAGCCTCCACAACAGGCTCCAGTGCTCTGGTCTAGATCGAATAGTGCAGAAAAGTGACGAGTGAAGTCCAGGGGTGCCTCCAGGGTGCCTAATGGGTCCATTTATGTTTACCAGGAAGTAGGGTGTGTTCACACTTATTCTAATTCTCTGCAATATATCAGTATAGTAATAGGGTTAGTGAAGAAGCAGAGAAGTCCACTCTTGTCCAGCCGCAGATGTAGATGTCTACTTTCTAGCTACTTTCTAGAATGTTTAAAATGTTGTTTATGTCCAACTCAATACACTCCTATAGTTCTGTTGTAGAGTGAGTGAATAATGCCCTGGGGTGCCTCAAGGGTGTCAAATGGGTCCATTTATGTTTACCAGAAAGCAGATAGATGGAGAGCATTCCACACTAGATACTTTCTCAAACACGATGGACTCCAGTGTTTTAGATCTCATATTCTGAGAAATTGAACGAATAAGGTCCTGGGGTGCCACAAGGGTGTCCAGTGGGGCCATTTCTGTTTGTACATTCTGATTTCTTCAAGCAGTGCAAGTTATGAGGAAAAGGGTAAAAGTAATGTTAAGTTCAGCTGTAAACATGGTGTTATCCCCCTCTAAATTGTCGAGTACAGACACCCAGTTGTCAGCCTCAATGCCCAGTAAATGAAAGCTAGTGCAAGTTAATGGTGTGATGTTGTCAGCATTTTCAAAAGAGTTTTTCAAAAGTCTCACAAGGCCAATAGTACCAGATATGTGTAGACTCAGTCTGTGCTGGGAAAGAACCGAACATTGCTGGCCCTTTAGGAATACCCTGTTCCGAAAAAGGGAGATAATACAGGCCCAGAATACCACAAGGATGTCAATGTGTTCATTTCTGCTTGCCAGAAAGCAGCAGAGTCAGTAGAACATGATCACCACCCACCATGGATTCCAGTGTTCAGCTTCAGATCTAATATTCTTAATAAAGTGAGTAAATAAAGCCCTGTGGTGCTGCGGCAGAGTCCCATGGGTTCATTTCGGCTTGCCTGGAACCAGGAGGATGGAAGCTGCACTCGCGCTTCCACTTCTCTGTAATGTGTGTCTATGGGTCAGCGTGCATCAATAGACAATGAAGGTGGCAGTCGGACGGCCCGGTCGTACTTTAATCGAGCGTGGGCGTCGAGCTGATGTGAACCCGTGCTGCAGAAGCAGCTGTTCTTCCGTGTCTCTGTATCCCTTTATTTTTAGCCACGCCGCTCATTCTGATCTCCTTTATATTCTCTCGCGCACGTCCTTTCTCATCTCTCACTGCCACTCTCCGAGGAAACACTGCCTACCTTCCTTCCTGAAAATATCCCTCCACAGCCAGAGAGAGAGAGAGCGCGAGAGCAAGAGAAACAGGGATAAAGTGACGAGTAAGGAGTGGCGGAGTGAGGAGTTGCAGAGGAGGGAGAACAAGAATCAGATGAGAAGCGTGTAGGAGGGTCAGGACAGCGCGATCATAGAGAGGCACACTGGCCAGGGAGAGGCACACCCCTGTTAGAGAGGTTACATAACTTATAGTGTCATCTCGACCCTTTTTACCCACAATTCCCTCAGACTGCCATCTGATCATTGTATCTCCTGACTGATTTATTAATGTGCTCTCTCAGTAAGAGGAAACACTTGCTGCTCTCGCACGCTCTCTATCTCCTCTTTCTTTCTCTTCTCTTTCTTTTGCGCTCTCTCTCTCTTTCTCCCTCACACTTTGTCTCCATGTCTCCTTTCTTATGTCCAGTCCTTTCTTGCTTGCTCTATCCCTTTTTTTCTTTGTCTCTCTCCCTTTCCTCTCTTTTTCTCTTCTTTCTCTCCCTATTTCCTCTTTTTCCTCTCTTTTACCACGTCACTCTCTCCCTCTCTTTCTACCTCAGATGTAATATTCATTGCTGGGATATTTCTCTCCCTTTTCCCCCTCTTCACCACTCTGTTTCTCTTTCTATCTCAGTTTATGTATTTATTTATTTTTATTTTAATAGCTTTATTGGTCTGACCTTTAGTGATGAAAGAAGAGGTTAATATAAGTTAATATAAGTGCTGATAATAAACAGTAATATATATATATTGTGTGTGTGTGTGTGTGTGTGTGTGCATATATAAAATGTGGGTGTATGTGTGTGTGTGTGTATATATATGTGTGTTTGTTTGTATATGTTTTTAATGGTTTAGAAGTATTAACGAAACAAATAATAAAGATGATCAATAGTGATCAGTTTTAAAGAGATCAGTGCTAAAGCTCATTTCTGAGATGAGGCATGCTTGGCTGCTAGTGTCACTGTCTCCGCTTCTTTTCTCTTTTCTTTCTCCTCGTCTCCCCTCTGTTTCATCTGTTCTTTTCTTTTTTTTTCTCTCCGTCTGTATTACCATTCTCTCTCTCTCAATCTGTCTTTCTCTTTTTCACTTTCTCCATAGTCCCCCCATTTTCTATCTCCTGCTTCTTTGTTCTTTCACTTTTCCCTCACTTTGTTTTGCTTTCTCTCGCTTTGTATTTCTCCATTTCCCTTTCTATCCTCTTCTCCTCCTTCTCTCCCCTTTCCCCTCGTCACTTTTTGCTCTCCCTTTCTTCTTTCTTTGCCTTCCATGTCTCCTTCTCACTCTCTTATCACACAGACACACCTATTATATTATCAGATCAATTCATGCTAATCTCTCCCTGCTCCTTCTGTCTCCTGCCCTTGTCTTCTTTTCCTGTCTTTTCCCTCCTTCCAGTATTAATGTATTCTTTTCTTTTTTCTTTTTCTCTCATGCTCCTCTCTTCTCTTTCCTCACCTTTTTCACTCTTCTCATTTTCCTCACCTCTCTCTCTCTCTCTCTCTCTCTCTCTCTCTGAGATGTAATATTCATTGCTAGGATGCATTAGGCAGCTGGAAGTGAAGATCTAATCCACTTTGAATAATTAAACCAGAGGATGGGAGACTGTCAGACATCCTGCCAACCCAGAGAGAGAGAGAGAGGGAGTCTGAGAGAAGATGGGTAGAGAGAGAGAGAGAGATATGGTGCAGCTCCAGCTGAAGTACTATGTCAGTGTAATTGCCCTGAGTCTCTCTCTGCCTCTCTCTCTTGTTCACTTGGGGTCTCTCCGTCTCTTCCACTCTCCCCCCTTCTTTTATTATTAGTCATGCTATCTCTCACATTCCTCCCTCAGCTGTGTATACGCTCTCTCATGGTGAGGATGTTCCTATAAAATCCAGTGTTACGTTTCACCCCGGAGAGAGACAGGAGGGGGTTTCATTCTGAATGATGCCTTTACTGATTGTATAATGAGCCTTTAACATTTAAATGATGTTATTAGATTAGTCGAGTCAGAAGGAGTCAAGGCGGCTCAGCGAATGTAAAAAAAAAAAACTGCGCCTGATTTGCTTCATTAGGCTCATTCAGACGTTTCAGTCTTAAACTTCGCTTAATCATATCAGACTTTTCTGCTTTGATTTAGTCTAATCTGAAAAGGGGTGTATATTAGATGACGGTGTCTGTCAGGCACTATGCACAATATCACTGCTGCAGTTTGCTGTTCTGAGCAGTGGAGTGGCGAGCAATGCTCTGAAGCAACAGTGTGTTTGTCAGACAGTGGAAGTGCTGACTTGTCTTGTCTGCTTGAATCACATTAGTGTTTTACTAAGTTTTTTGTTTTGTAGTCACCTTAGAGCGACAGCGCTCTGGTGAATCTACGGCTATTTTACTGCTCTTCAGGTACCAGAGGCTTTAACTCTTTAAACCATGAAGGCCTGAACCCATATTTCCTCCCACTCAAACATACAACTTACATATTAGTTTCATAACAGTTACTGAATAATTCATAATAGGCACCTAATCATTTATAGGGATTATTGAACAATTCATAATACTTCTGTAATGTAGTTATGGAATCATCGTGGTTACTAAATTAACAGTAGCTTGAGTAATCCATAGTAAATGGTGAATTATGGAATCACTATTGAATAATTAATAGTATATACTGAATACATCATAATATGTATGTAATGTAGTTATGGGATACTAGTGTTTACTAAATTAATAGTGGGTACTGAGTAATTCATGGTAGAGACTGAGTAATTCATAATAATTTGTGTATTATGAAATCACTATTGAATAATTCAGAATTCAGTTGGAATTGTAGTTATGGAATAATGGGGTTTACTAAATTAACAGTGGATACTAAGTAATTAATTAGTTAGTGAATTATGGAATCTTTATTAAATAGTCCATGGTAGATACAGAATAATGGAATCATTATTGAGTAATTCATTGTTGATACTCAATAATTAATTGTGGTAATTGAATTATTGGTAGTGGTTATGGAATAATACCTATTGGTTACTGAACAGTTCCTAGCAGTTAGTGAATAATTCTTAGTAGTTAGTAGTTAGGGATCATTCGTAGTGGTTATGAAAACCTACCTAACACTTTCAGTACTGCAGTGATTTCCCTGCATTTCAGTTGAAGTGCATATTAAAAATTAGAGGAAGGGTCATACTGCTCTCTCGTCTAATAATCATCTTTTTGCTCAGGTTCGTAATTCCTTACGGATGAGAAATAAGTAACACCAAATCGCAGCATCCTTCCCTTATTGTTGCCAGTAGCTGCGACCTCCAAGGGTTAACTGACATTTCCAGGTTATACATGCACAGGCTGGTCTGATATTGGCCTATTCACTCATCCATACCTGCCTCGGTCAATAAGGGGCGATATGGGATTAATTGTAGCAGATGATTTGACATCCCTGAAATGTCAGTAATGACTGATGATATACTGTGAGGAGTGTATGTGTGAGAGGGGGAGAGAGAGAGAGAGAGAGAAAGAGAGAGAGAGAGAGAGAGAGAGAGACCGAGATTGCCAGTGCAGGTACTTGCCTGTGTGCATGTGTGCGCTCGCTCTCTTACACTGTACCATAAGTTGGCTGCCTGTCAGGTTATTTCCATCTTACACATGCTCTTCTCACGCTTACTCGTTTCCTCAATTTCTTTCTATCCATCAAAGTATCTCCCGCTCGCTCGCTCGCTCGCTCACAATCTCTCCCTAGCTCAGAGCACCTTGTTGCCTAATGAGCTTACCTAAGCTATTCCACCAAATGGAATATGCCAGAAATAACATGAAAAGGGATGGAGGGAGGAAAAGGAGCGAGGGATTTATTTATTTCTTTCTTTACCCACATCCACTCTTCTTCCATTACCGCCGGTTTGGCTGACAGCTCGCTGAGACATCAGCTCCGAGGTGAATCGGCGTGTCTTGGAGGATATGGCAGATCCGTTTGGTGCTCAATGGAGCACACCCACACCACCATTCTCTTAGTTTCTAAATATTCCATCATGCTTATGGCTTTGGCTGATTAGCCAGGATAAACAGGTACGCTTTCTTTCACGCGGGCTTAAAGCAGCGCTTTGGCCAAAAATCAGATTTTCCCGCTTTTAGCCTGGATGCAGTCGATCAGCCAAGACGTGTCTGTGTGAAATTTGATTCTTCAGTTCTGCAACAGGGCTAATAATACAGCACTGTGCGCCTTCCCTTTAAGTTCCAGTCTAAACGGACATTAACTTTTTGGGGGTTTTAAATTTTATTATTTTTTTTTTTCCTTCCCCCAATTTTCCCCCCAATTATCAAATCTCCAATTCCCACCCGATAGCTAGGACACTGCCAGTGCTGAGAGGATGAAGGGGGTGGGGGGGTGGGGGTGGTATCATGTGCTTCCTTCAAGTCACCACAGATCCAGGCACAGCATCTTTTTGAACTGCTGCTGTCTCAAAATCATTGGACAACTGAATGAGCTTGAGCGCAGCTAACAGATGTCCACGTTGGCTAGCATCACACAGAGTGATGGGGGAGATAGAAGGCGAGAGCAAGGCCAGTTGTGCTCTCTGGAACTCCCAGCCACAGATGGCTGCAGCATCACCGGGGAGCTCCCAAAGATGAGCCCAACGCTTAGACAGCTGCGCCACTTAAGAGCCCCCCAAAAAAACCATATTCTCAACAGCTAAATATAATACGAAAACTGAACAGTAAAGAATTCCCCACCAAAAAAAAAACAAAAAAAAAAAAACGGAGGTTCAGTCTTCAATTTTTTAGCTTCTCACCTTCCCAGTAAACCCAAGCATATTCCATGTTGTTGACATCTGGACTCTGGGGTGGTTAGTCAGTCATTCTGAAACCAGCAGATTGCACAGAACAGTTTGATCAGATTTTCATGCCCACAGTGCTGAGTTGTCTTCTCGCAGTGGAAGGATGGACAGAAACCGATCTGAAGCTAAAAGTGGAGCTTCTGGTGGTCCACCAGGTCTTGCACAGTGGTTAGGTGTCCCCTTTTGCAGTCACTATTCTTTCCTTATGTCTAATCTGCTCAGAAATATGACACTGCTGTAGAAGCATTGAGAGCTTATAGTTACTTGTTGAAGACCCACCTCTGGAAATCAGCACACAGTCTCTAATATTGCTGCTTTTGTAGCCTCTGGTATTTATGACATGGACAATATGTCTATTTGCCTAAGGTTAGGTTCTGGTCATGGGTTTGGTGTGTTCTTCGGGTCTCCATGTGTGGGTTCTCCTATTTCCTTTCATATTCCAAACCCATACATACAGGTGAACTGGCTATGCTACATTGCCCCTAGGTGTGAATGGTTGTATGTGTGTGTATGTGTGGGCTCCAGACCAGAAAGAATGGGTGGTTGAATGAACAATATGTCCACTTATTTAGGTAACAGTATGTACATCAGTTCATCATTCAGAACCACATTAGCCAGTCTGTTTGAGGCGGCTTAACAGCTGAGCGCGGTTTGAGGCACGCGCTGGGTGTCTGGCTGATTGTGGCGACTGCATTTTAGAGAAAGGGGCAAATTGTGTAAATTGGATTTCTGCTGAACTGTGCCTTTAAAGCGTGTGTAGTCTGAAACACTGTCTGGAGCCCTCTGGCTTTATCTCTCCGGCTCCCTGTTAGGCGTGGCGCTCGTGGTGGTCGTTTGTGGATCGGCAGTCCTCTTTGATAGTCGCAGCCTTTGATTTATGTTTGCTGCTTTTTTGCCCTCTCGCCCTCTCTGTCTTATCAGAGCGCTTCACGTCGCTGCTGACATTAATTATGGATTAATCTGCGCTCTCTGAGCCTGCACTGCCCAAGCAACTCATTACCAATGCGAATTGTTTGTTTTTGGAAAGCCTTTTTTGTTGTTGTTGATATTTCATTTATTAATTGTCGTATTTATTTGTTTACTTGTCTGCCAACAATCAATCATTTCAAATAGAAAATATTTTAGTCAGTTGTTTGTTGTGATAATTGCCTGATCTTGGCAACCGCCACTCAGACGTAGTCCATCAAGAACACCTGACTGGTGTTTCTGCAGACTCTTTGGGGTGACTTTGGGAAGACTGTTATAAAACTTCTATGACATTTGGAGCTCAGATGTTCCATCTGCTTTCTCATCCAGACTCGGTCCAACTTTTACCAAGTCAACATAGGGCAGGACTGCTGACCGGCCAGCGATGTGGTTAACCTTGAAGCCTGGAGAAAGAAGGAGCCTTTGCCCCATACACAAACACGCACACACACACACTCACACATACTTGCTTGCCGATCCAGCTTGTGTGACACACAAAATGCCCTCCGTTTGAACATGAAATGGATGTGCTGAACGGAGCTCTCGGAAAAATGACCTTGTGGAAGATGAAAGGAATTCCTCTGGTTTGAGGTATTGGTTGCAGGCCGGTCTGCAGGCTGTTCTCTAATGGGAGCCATACCCCATTGAGACACCTGTCACAACCCAGCCAGCACCCCGATCCCTTCGCTCGGCGGTTTGGAATAACTTCCGGAATGTGATGATGCACCATGATGGACTGATTTTTACAAGGCTGTCATCCCTGACTAAGGACTTTGTTGGTCAGCCACAAAGCCTGTCGGATGACTAATTCTTAGAGCCTGACAATATGATCATATTTATTGTTATTGTGATGAACGACATCACTGTATGTCCCAGTATACTTTGCTGAGGAGATCAAGGCATTACTTGTAGGGCAACAACATAGCTTTTCCATCTGAAGGGACTTTTGCCAGAAAAAAAACAACCACATTGTTTTGAAATATATATGTAGCATCAAATATCATAAAGGTGAATTTAATGAATGTGATTTTTTTATAATAATTCCATATCAGATATCAGATTCCATATTCCAGGCTCAGATTTGACTCGGATTGGACTATCTTGACTGTATGTATGTAAGTCTCTAATATGGACGAATCTGTCCCTGAAACAGCACACATGCGCACAGTGATGTTTCTGCACATCGCCTTCATCACCAACAACGGATTGCTTGAGCTTATTCATTTCCTCAAATATCCAGCAAATCGCCAACAGCTTCGTCCTTCCACTTCACTGTTGGAACAGCTGTCCCTCTCTTCCGTAGTTGTTTTGCCACGCTGCCGGTGCTGGTTGAAGATCTGATTTGACATGTCCACACAGCCCTGAACAAGTCCGATCTGTATCCCTTTAAAGGCAAACGATCAGGTTTAAGTCCCTTCAGCCTGGCAATGTGAACGTTACCAGAGTCAACCCAAAGTCCACAGAGCACACTGAGGGAACAGGCCTTCAGATTTGACGTTCCCAGTGCCTGCAGAGTCTGTAGCATTTCTGTGCAGGGGAGTGAACCAGGCGGAGTTCTGTAGAGTGTTCTGCACAGAGGAAGAGAGCAGCGTTGATGGTGCAGACTTAAAGACTCCCACTTCCAATCAGGATGTACCGTATTAGAGCAGCTATGGGTTCAGCTCTCATTACATTAGTTTTCATTTTGTCTCAGTTTGCTCTTTGTTATCCACTGTCTGCCATTACTCACACTGTAAGCCAATCACCAAACACACAGATGACTGCCTAAGCCAACGAGCAAACACGCAGATGACGGAGTAAGCTGATCAACAAACAGTCAGATGTTTGATGGTTTAAAGGAAACTGTTGTTGGGACGTATCACGGCTTAATGACGGAGACTGAATTGGACATGGTAAGGGTGGGTGGGTGTTAGTGTGTGTGGGTGTGTGTGTGATGCATTTCATTACAGCAGAGATTTTTATTGCAGTGGGATGAGCCAAGTTTCCATCTCCTTCCTTGCTTTATTAGTGTCCTCAGAAAGTATCTGTTGGCTGACTCTTTTGGCTGTTTTTTTTATACACACGTACACACACACACACACACACATATACAGACAGAGTGATGTTTATGGAACGGGAACATATCCACCCACGCCTCATGAGCTGTGTTGTGTTTTTGTCTGTGCTGGCCACACGCACAGTCCAGCGCAGAACAGCCGACTCATGAGAACTGCGATTATGTCATCTGGATGACTTTCGTCAGCCTGCCACACCCAAGGCCTTAATCCTTCATCTCACACCCCCCTCCCTCCACACACACACACACACACACACACACACACACACACACACACACACACTCTCACTCGCACACACTCTCACTCTCTTATTGTTCCATGTTTTTCTGCGGCTGGGTCCAATTTCATGTTGTTTACGGCTGGGTCCCGTTCTGGATGTAGTTCAGAACTGGGTTTTCAGGGGGTTTTAGGGGGTTTTAAGGGTTTTAGGGTTTTTAGGGATAGTTGTTTATGTAAAGTAGTGATTTTACATGGTTTGTGTGGGGCAGCTGGCGATCTGCTGCAGGACAAAGAACAGGATTGAGGTTCGTGGAGGGACTGACCCTGTTGATGAAACGACTTCTTGTTGAGTTGGTGTATTATAACCTTGTGGATGACTTCTGGGGGGAGGGGGGTTCTCATTTGGGAGGCTGATGGATATGCTGGGTTTGCGGTGAATTCGTGAGGTGATGACTTTGAAATAATTGGTGTGATTAATATTGTGTGCGAGTTGTTTTTAGAGTTTACTGGTTAAATTAAAGGTGATTTAAAAGTCAGAAAGTCTCTCGCTCGCTCTGTCTCTCTCTGTCTCGCCCTCTGTGTCTTGGTCCCCCTGTGTTTCTCACTCAGTCTGTGTTTCTCCCTCTGTCTCTCTCTTCTGCTCTTTCTCCTGTGTGTGTACATAAAATACATATACCACTGCACTGCATTTCTGTTATTCCTGTTAATAAATCATTAACTTAGCTTTGTTGAAAAGTATATACAATAAAGGCATATACGTTTTTTATTATGTTTTATAGATTTGAGTTAATTTATTCACGTTCACCATTTTACCGGGGGTGTCCAAACTGCATTTCATTTCTTTTGTGTGTCTCTAAGCTGAGACTTAAGGACTAAATGGTAAAATCTATCATTTCAAAACCTCAGTACCTAGAATAACCCCTTCAGTTTAGAAACTGGAATGGGAAAATGGGCTTTTTCAAACCAAAGAAACACTTTATGTTACCATTTCCTACCAGGTTGCAGCCTTTGTCTGAAGAGACAGGTAGATGGATCCTGTCCAGACCGGTTTGGAAAGAGTGTCCAGCTCCTCCCAGCTCCTCTCCACAGTCATGTGGCTCCAATCTGCAGTGTTAATCAGCGGACAATGCGGCTGCTTCATTTCAGCTTAATCCCACAGGGAGGCAGTGAGGCAGAGAGGGAAAGAATGGCCCCCTTTTTTGCCCCCTCAAAGATACACTGTTTGTCTCCGAGCACACAGGCAGGAACATGTGTGTGAGATGTTTACTGTGTGTGAGAATAAACAGAGAAGTGACATTGCTCCTCTGAAGACTGTGCCTTTATACACACAGTATCTGTAAAGCTGAGGTTTCCACTGCAGCTAAAGGGAAATTGAACTTGTTTTTTAAATTATTATTAAATCTATAATTTGATGGTTAAGAAGTGAACACAGTCATTCAGAGTGGTCTGATGTAGAAACACTGTGTTCTTCAGAAACTTTCCGGTGTCTGTGAATTGTTCAGCAGTGGTGCCGGAGGCGGTAAACACTTCCTCCTGTAGCGTTTAATGCCTCTAAAAACTACGTCACAAAGTTTTTCTATAAAACGGGGGTGAATGCCCTGCCTGATGTCTGACATTGTTTCACATGAGTTTTTTTGCGTAAAGTATATTTATAAATCTTGAAATAATAAAATAATATTATGTCTAGCGCTGTTTAAAAGTACGTTTTTCTAATATTTAGAGTGTTTTGTTGTGATATAGTTAATTTGTTTACATCTCAACTATTAAATTATAAAGACATTTTAAACAATATATGAAAATCCAATATATAAATGTAGTGCTGGCAAAAGTTATTAAGTAATAAGTACATTGTAATAATCATAATAATAATAAGTAATAAATAAATTACAAATAAATTCTTTTAAGTTTACTGCTGTAAATACAAAAACATGCATTTGTTGGCAAGCTGCGAGATACAGAACCAGCATTCGAAGTGAAAGAAAAGCATGGGGACTGAGATGGTAGAGTAATATTACAGGGATTTTTACACAAATTTGACATGAGTTATACAACAGTTGTACAACAATCCTCACAGGTATTGCACCCCAAAGGTATTGGTTGGAGCTCCTTCCCCCCAGAGTATGTAGTTTCTCTACTTCATGGCCCGATGCTTGGGGGGAGGGTTATATGCCAGTCTTTACTGTCTGTTTGCTGTTTGTTGATCGCTCTCTATATGTCTTTCTCACAGGATTGTCCTCAGATTCTGCCGTCCACTCAGATCTATATCCCAGTCGGTGTGACGAAGCCCATCACTCTGGCTGCCCGGAACCTTCCCCAGCCGCAGTCCGGCCAGAGGAACTACGAGTGTATCTTCCACATCCAGGGGGAAACCCTTAGTGTGACAGCCCTGCGCTTCAACAGCTCCAGCATCCAGTGCCAGAAAACCACCGTGAGTAGACATGCACACACACACACACACACACACACGCGCGCGCACACACTTACGCACACACACACACGTGCACATACACTCAAAACTTCTGACACATCATCCATCATACTCTGTACTAGAGGGAGGCAGCGAAGCTCTTTCCTACCATACAATGTGTTCCCCTTCTTCCTTCACATTTTCATGCTCAGCAGAGCACAGCCACACACATACATACACACACACACACACAAACACACTCTCTCTCTCTTTCTCTCTCTCTCTCTCTCTCTCTCTCTCTTTCGCATGCCTGCTTTTTGAATTTACCAGCAAACAGCATGCAGCATGCTTGTGTGGGTGCGTGCAGTTATGTGCTTGTGTTTAAAGTGTGTGCGCAGACTCAAGAGTGTGTGGAGAATGATTGTATATCAGTAGAATAAACAGGAGAATGCTAATCCACAGCTAAGCCCCTGTCTTATGAGACTGTGTACATGTGTGAGAGAGATAGAGGGAGAAAGGTAGGTTTGGGGAATTTTTGCGCATATTTTGTATTACAGTGCATTTGCTAGTGTATTAATATACAATAAACTATACTGACATGTATACATCATATGCCCAAACATTGGTAGACACCTCCTCGCCCATCCAACTGATGCCTGAAGGCTGTTCGATAGATGCTGCTGTGAAGATTTGATGGCATTCTGCCCCAAGCATGTTAGTGAGGTCAGGTAGTGATGTTGGGTGATTAGCTCTGGATCACAAACGCTACTTCAGCTCATTCCAAAGGTATTGGGTGGAGCTCCAGCAGTCCAGAGAATGCAGTTTCACTGCGCCACAGTTCAATGCCTGCTAGCTAGCTTTTGGCACTGGTGCTCCAGAGTGTCCCGTCCAATGCTGTTCTTTTCTGTGTGTGCAAGTGAACGCCTCGGTCAGCAAAGGGTGAACTTTTAAATACAAGGGTAACTTTTAAATAAGTAAATAAATAAATAAAAGAAAAAATCTGGTGGGGTGCTGATCATCCAACATTCTGTCCCCATTAATGCTTTTTTTAAATTATTTATTTATTTATTTATTTTTTGCTAAAAGCAATCAAATGCTCACAGCAATGCTCCGAGCCTTGACAGTAGAGACATTACTCCAATAAAATAATACCATTGATTTTGGGAGAAGCAATGAATGAGCAGGTGTCCCAATACTTTTGCCCATATAAAATCCACGTTTTTGCTGTGTGCGTGTGTGCGTGTGTGCGTGTGTGCGTGTGTGCGTGTGTGCGTGCGTGCGTGCGTGCGTGCGCGCTGCTGTCTACAATCAAAATCAACTTCCCGGGTTGCTTCTCCAGATTTCGCTCAGATTGTGAACTTTGCACCTTCGTGGTTGAGAGTGACCAAAAAAGTGCCCCTTACAACGTCCCCGCTTTTCCCCACCGCCCTCCTCTCGGCCTCCTGTGGCTCGTGGCATCTGCTTTGTGTCCGCTCTGACACCCTTCAGCCGTGTAATAATGAGTTAGTGTGTGGGGAGAAGCGAGGGTGCATGGGAAAAGCCGTGCCTGTTTGGACAGAGCTCGGCTGAGTGAATGCAGCTGGACGCTCCAGCCAGGAAGAGAGGAACCCGGCTGTAGTGCTTATGGGAAATGTAGTGTTATTGTGGAGCAGAATGAGCAGAGACAAATGAGGGCGAGTAAACAGTGGATGAATACAGCTTGGAGATCTCCAGCCAAGAGTAGAGGAACTTGGTGCTTATGGGAAATGTAGTTTTCGTCTCAAAGCCTGCTGGAATAGAATGAGAAGTCTGATATGAATGCAGCCTCCACTTTCGCCATACAGAGATAGGAAAGTGCTCGCTCCACCACCCTTCCACAGCCTAATAGAAGATAAGAAGACAGAAATTGGCCTGAGAGAGAGAGAGAGTGAAAAAGAGAGAGAGGGAGAGAGCAGGAAAAGACGAGAGGAAGGAAATACGGATCTCTCCTGTCCACCTGGGCAGCTGTGTGTGTGTGTGTGTGTGTGTGTGTATATATGTGTGTGTGTGTATATGTCATAGGGAGGAGTAGAGGTCCCTGATGAGAACCAATTAGATGAGACACGGAGAAAAACGATGATGAATTACAGAGAGCGAGAAAGGGGGAGGTGGGGGGATTCTGGCAAAGGAAGAGGATGAGAGAAGGAGAGAGTGCGAGCATAAAGAAGGGAGGGGGAGGCCAGAGGAGAGGAAGAGAGGCGCTGGAAAGAGCTCATGAAAGGATGAAACTGAAGCAGTGGATGGAAAAAAGGATCCCGTGCTATAATGGAAGTGAATGGAGGAGTGCGGCATGCTGAAAGCAGATACGCTCGCACTCGCCATCTGTCCATCAACAGGAGCTGAGGGTTTTCGGGGCTTGTGAGTGAGGGATAGAGATGGAGGGATTTAGAAAGGGCTCTAAAAGGAGGTGCCTTGTGAGCATCCCTAATGATTTCCCCCTCGCTTCCTCTTCCTCACTCACTCATTCTCTCGCTCGCTTCTGATTGGCAGTATGTATGTGAATTCTTGCTGCTTGCTGGTGTATGTATTTTGTGTGTGTGTGTGTGTGTGTGTGTGTGTGTGTGTCTATACCAGTGAGGCCTTATCAACTCTAGCAGATGCTTTTTTCCCCCGCCGCTATTCCAGTTCCAAGATCTGTCCTTCCTTCCACTCCAGGGTGAGGTTAACCCTTAGAAGTCAGTGTTTAATCACAGTAATTACGGTTGTGTACTGCTTTTTGATTGGGCGTATGGTTCCCGCATAGCAACCGTTTTTTTTTTTTTTTTTTTTTTTTTTTTTCCCTCCCCTGTAGGAATGAAAGGGGTGAAAATACAGTAGTAGCACCCAACCAACTGCTTGGCAACACCATAGCAACCACCTGAGAACATAGAAACCGCCTAGCAATTCCATAGTAACCACTTGGCAACAGTACAGCACAAATCTAGCAACACCACAGCAACCACATAGCGACACCATAACAACCATCCAGCAACTATCTAGTAACCCTGTAGCAACCACTGATCAACAACAATCATCTGTCGTGTGGGATACCGTAGAAACCAGCAGGCAATACTATAGCAACCATCTAGCCAAATCGGATTCATCTTAGTGACCACAAAGCAGCAACCTAGCAACTGCCTGGAAATGGGAACCATTTAAGCTGTGTTTCTTTCAGAGAAATGCAGTTTTAGTAGTTTTGTAGTTTGTAGTAATTCTTATAGGTATCATTTCTCACATGGCCAAAATGTGTGTAACTTTTAACCACATTTCTGTTTGAAAGTGGAGGAGATGTCGTGTCTTGTTTTGTGGTCCTTGTTTTTATCAACCAACAGAAAAATGCAGAAATATGATAAATTTCATGCTTCCATGATTTATGTAATTGAATTAGAATGTACAGTATGTCACCTCACTGTGATTTTAACTTGGGCTTGTAAGGGTTAACCCTTATTTATGCATCCAAGCGGCATTTCTCAAACACCCTGGTGTACAACCTGACTATACCTTACCTGGTAGATGTAGTACCTTATGCATATGAGGACGCAATTAGACAGGGCCGGGCTTAGTGAAGTGGATTCCCTGAAGCGGGAGGTCATGCCTCGCCCCAAATGAAAAATTGGTGCATGTGTGTAAAATGCATGCAAAGCAGTAATTGTCGAGTGCGGTGTGGTTGTGTGGGTTCAGCACACTCATGAAATTTCTCTGTGTGTGTGTTAGAGAGGGAGAAAGATCTCTCTACAGGAAAGCTTGCGTACTGAGCTAAGTGTATTTTTAGTTCTTCATGCAGGTCTTCTTTCAAAATGACTAATTATCGGAGTATGACCCTTGCGGAGAGCATTCCACCCACCTCCCCTAGCTCTCTCTCTCCTCCTTTCTCTTTGTCTCTCTCTCTCTCTCGTGTACTTCACCCGTCCTCGTTGCTCTCTCCCACTCTGTTTCCTCATGATCTATCGCTCTGTGAGAGAGAGAGAGAGGGAGAGAGGGATGACTCTGGAGTGCCCTCCTCTTCTCTCCAAGCTTCATTAATCCTTATCCTCCTTATTTATTTGCCTTTTCATGCTGTCACCGGCTCTTTCTAGGTGTGTGTGTGTGTGTGTGTGTGTGTGTGTGTTTGTGTGCTTCCCCACAAACTTAGTTCACACAGTCTTGTACATTAGCCGGCACCAGATTCTGATAACCCGAGAGAGGGAGAGGCTGATCATGGCCATCTGCTCAGTTACACTTGCACTCAGTCATGCTGGAGGTTGCTCAGGATGCTCTTGAATCATCTAGGTTATGAGTCCGTTCAGGTTCTCTGTGTAGCACGTATGGGTCATGTGATACAGTTATGATAAATGATGGCAGAATGAACTTTGTTCTAGTTTCAGTACCTGAAGAACCCAGAAGAACTAACTGCCTGTTTCATTAAAAAGACAGTTCATAGGCGCTCCCAGGTTGCATAGGTGTCTAAAGCTTGTTTCACACATACTGTCGCATCGTGATTAGAGCGATCCAGCAGTGTGACTGCTATAGCTCACAGCTACGGAATTTGCACTGTGGAATGTGACAGCTGGATATAGAAAGAGTCACTGCTTGCGAGGCATTCTTTCTACATATGGATAAGTAGTCAGATTAGAGGCATTACTTTTCGCCATTTTCATCCGTATCCATAGTGCTCTGTGGTATTTTGTACTTTTCTGCATTCAGCACGCCGGAAAATAGCCCAAACGTCCATTTTCTAGGTGCTACACCACTTCTAGGACGTGTGCTGTTGATCATCAAACAGCCTGACCACCTCTTGTGGAGCCAGTGTGAACACTCTAACCCAGGGCTCTGTGCCCAGCACAGTTTGGTCATTTCCCTACTCTAACACACCTGCTAAACCTGGAACAGAGCAGGGTTCAACTTCCCCAAAGCTTTGTAAGACCATGTACTTTGTAAACTAGTTAAAATAGTCAAACTAATTTGTTGAAATTGTAAACTAGTTTGTAAAATAGTCAAAAAATGTTTTTAATTAATGACCATTTCCCACAACGTTTCATAAATATATAATAACCATTTCATAAATAGCTGCAGTACTATGTGAACAGGCACTGAGCTGTGCGACTGTGTTCTCTGGAACGATGACGCTCCATTCAATACTTTTAGGAGCAGTTAAGGATGAGGTGGGGTGGTGATCATTATCCAACATGCTGACCTCACTAATTCTCTTGTTGCTGAATGAAATCCTCACAGCAGTGCTCCTCCAAAATCTAGTAGAAAGCCTTCTTACCTAGACAGTAGAGACAGTTACTCCAACGAAAGCAGGGTATATATATATATATCCTTGATGATTTTAGAAGAAACAATGCACAAACAGATGTCCCAATACTTTTGTCCCTATAGTGTCCACCTTGCTGTGTAATGTAGGTTGCATTACTCCTCTCTCCACTGGCTGCACATTCTCTGTACATTGTGCTGCATAAAAGCAGCTACTCATAAGTATAAATGTTATTTAATGATCAGGAACCTTTGGTCATCTCTCTCACACCCACCCTCACACCCACCCGCACACACACGCACACACACAAACAATCCCCCTGTTGTGTCATGGTGTTATTGGAAAAGAACAATCAATGAATAAAGGATGAATGCTGGGAACACCCCTCTAACTGGGTGCGAGAGGAGCAGTGTTTAAATTTTAATGAGAGCGAGTGGGTGAAGGAGAGGAGTGAGATGTGAGCGCGGGATAAGAAGGAGGGGTTTCTGAACAAGGAAAGGTTGTAGCACGTCTTCTGGGGGAAAGGGTGAACAAACCCCAACACCCCGTCCCTACATACTGTGTCACACCTCCTCTGAGTGTGTGTGTGTAAGCTTCCGCCTGTCCTCGCTGCTTCCTGGACGGAGCAGGTTCCAATAAGAGCAGGGGAAAATCAGATCTGTCTTTTCTAGGATTTAGAGAGGTTGTTAGCTGGTGCAGCGCATGATAAAGCTCCCTGGTCTAGCTGCTCCGTTAAATAAATGATATCTTATTAATAATGCACTAAAATAACAGGCAGAGTGGTGCGAACCGAGGACACCCCCCACCCCCCCTCCAGAACCAGGGTGCTTACCACTGAACATAAGCAGGTCTGTGCATAAGCATTCCAGCACACCCATGAAGGCCAGACAAGCTAATCTTGAGTGAATGCTTTAGCGACTGTGCTTGATGTGCTTTTGAGTTTCAGACAGCAGGATACCTCTGCGAGGGGTCTTTTTTTTGCTTTGATCATAATTACATAATATAACAGCGACTAATGTGTTTTGATGTGGATTTTGTGTTTGTTTTTAACAGTATAATTACGATGGAAACGACATCAGTGATCTGCCCGTGGATCTCTCTGTGGTCTGGAATGGAAACTTTGTCATTGACAACCCATACAATATAAAAGGTAACTTGGTGACCTATTTATATATTTCAATAGTGACTCTGTGACCTCTACAATATAAATAGGCTTGTATTCCATTCAGTATAAAATGTATTGTGGCTTTTTTGTGATTTTCAAACCTAACTTGGCAACCCATGCAATACACGAGGTCAGGGTGAACTGCATACAGTAGAAAATATAATGCTGCAGTCCATCCATTATAAATTCATACAGTGCACCCTGGCCACCCAAACAGTAGGAAACGCAACTTTTTAAGCTGTTCGATGTAAATGGGAACTGGGTGAACCATGCAGTATTAAAGGAACCTTGGCATCTTATAGCAAGGGAACAAGGAAACTCATTCATGGCAACCCATACAATATAAAAGGAGACATGGTGACCATTATTGTTTATATGGTAACTTGGTGACCTTGTCTCCTATTAAGTATAAAATATATTATGCCAATCTTTGTCATTTCAAGGATAACTTGGCAACCTATGCAGTTTAAATGGCTAAATGGCAACCTTTATAAATTTAACAGCTTGGTAGCCTTTGTAATATTAAGAATAAGGGCTTAGTCCATACAGTAAAAATGTAATGTTACAAGCCATACAGTTTAAATGGTAACTTAGCAACTAACACTGTGTAAAAGGTATCCTGGCAACCACTACTATAAATATAATGTACCTTTTCAACCCATACAACATAAAAGGTAACTTGTTGGCCCATACAATTTATGTGGTAACTTGGTGGCAATATGCAATGCTTTACAATAGAAAATGTTTTGTATCCTATTCATTATAAAATGTTTTTTGGCAGCCTTTGTAATTTAAGAGAGAACTTGGCAACCCATGCAGTTCAAATGGCATTATGGCAAGCTGTACAATGTAAAAGGTAACTTTGCAGCCCACCTAATTTAAAAGCCAACTTGGCAGCCCATGCTGTATCAAAAGTAAGGCTGCAGTCTATACAGTATAAATATAACATTGCAACCCATACGGTTTAAATAATAACGGTGTAAAATGCATCTTGGCAACCAATAAAAAATAAAGTAATTTTGCAACATGTACAATATACATGACACTATAAATTGATCCATGCAGCATTAAAGGTACATTGACATCTCATGACAAGGTGACCCATACAATATGAAAGGTAACTTGGTGGCCTTTACAATTTATATGGTAACTTGGTGACGATATACAGTGTTCCACAGTATACAACATTTAGAATAACATGTGGCAACCCATACAGTTTAAATGAAAACCAGTATAATGTATAATGTAACTTTGCAGCCCTCTTAATTTAAATAATTACTTGGCAGTTAATTGTATAAAAGATAAGACCATGATCCATACAATATTAATAATAACCTTGCAATTAATAGTATCCCATGCAGTATAAAGGGTACCTTGGTAACCCATACAGTATAAAATGTAACTTGGCAACCCATACAGTTTAAACTGAAACTTAAATGCTGTACGAGCAGCTCACTCTGAATACAAATATGGCAGCCCATTCAATATAAAAACTTGACCCCTACATACAGTGTAAAAGATGCCATGGCAACATAAGCAGTATAAAAAAAGGTAACTTGGCAAACAGTACAATATAAAAATATTAATGTAGCTCCTCATGCATTATGAAAGATAACTTGGCTACTCCTAGAAAATAAAACATTACATGGCAACCCATGTAGTATATAAAATGTTACTCAGCAGACCATACAGTCTAAATGGGCTTTGGCAGTGCTTTCAGCCCTCACTCCTGCAAACAGCAAACGCCATGACAAACTGCAGCTACCTGTTTTAGCACAGCTGCTCTGTTCATGATGTATGACAGTCATGTGAATGCTGTAGGCCATTAGTTCACAGACATTGAACCTGATTGCTGTTGTGTGTGTTGTTTCTGTGTGCTTGTGTGCAGCTCACCTGTACAAGTGCTACGCTCTGAGGGAAAGCTGTGGCATGTGTCTGAAGGCTGACCCGCGCTTCGAGTGTGGCTGGTGTGTGCAGGAAAAGAAGTGTTCCCTCAGACAGGAGTGCGCTCCGCCCGAGCACACCTGGATGCACGCCACAGCTGGCAACAGTCGCTGCACACACCCTCGCATCATCAAGGTGAGTGCGCACTAATGAATGTTTATGGGACCTTTTAGCATCAAAGCAAGAATTCTGAAAACTTTGACTAAGTCAATGTTCAGAGTGGGTGTGTATGGCAAGGTAAGGTCAGAAACCTGTCTGCGATGTCCCTGATTCAACTCGCCTCCATCTAAAGGGACACAGTATAGCCGTGTGGGTGGCTGTAGACGTGACCCATCAGGGACGCGTGTCGTCAGTGTCGTGCTCACAGGAAGGCTTCATTGAAAATGAACAAGGGAATTCGCCCGGCACATAGACGTTCCAGCAGAAAAGAGAGTGGAGGCATCCGAGTCATTTTGACCCTAATCACGCGCTATACATGTCTGCGTGACCCAAAGCCGCGACAAGTACATGTGATCAAGAGTGAGGTGTTGAGGTGTTGGCCTTGAGCCATCTGTTGCTGTTGGTAACAGTTGCCAGGTGATGGTTGCATAGCTAGAAACTCAGGTCATTGTTACTTTTCTAATCTGCCACTGGTTCCTCACCCTGAGACGCAAGCAGCTGTCATACCTCAGTCAGGCATGCTGTGTGTGTGAGATTGTGTGTTTGATTTAATGCAGACACTGGTGGCTCAGGCATTATCGCTGGTTTTCCGACTCTGACATGTTCCGCGAGATGTTTTTATAAAGCTTTATTCTCTTCCTCTCGGTCCGACATACTTTCTCTTTGTGCGTAAAGATTTGCTTTCTTATCCGTTCTCCCGCTAATTGAATATTAACTGGAAGAATATTTATTCGCAGAAAAATCCCTCGCTTCCTGCCAATTAAACTCCTCCTTTGTTCTGCGGCTGCAGTGTGCTGCGCTGTTAGTCGATGGATTAAGTGTTAATTTCATTAGGAGCAGAAGAGGGGATGTGCTGTAGAACGTTGGCTTTACTGAGAGCCCTCTGAGGAACTTTCTTCTCAAAACCTGCGTCATCTCTCCTCTCCTCCTCCCAGCCTTCCCAGCAGTCCTCCTCTCCGCTCGCTCCTCCACTCCACTTTTATTTTATTACAGACTTCCCTTTTGATCTCTTCCAGTCTTCCTCCCTTTTCCCCTTCACCCCCTTCTCTTCTTCCCCTTTTTCCTTCTCTCATCTTTTCTCTCGTTGATTCTCTCTCCTCTTCCTCTCATCTTTCTCGTCCAGTCTTCGTCCTCTGTCTAATCTTTCCTCTCCTCTTCCTCTCCTGTTTCAGTTTACTTCCCCCCCATCCTTCCTCTCCTCTTCCTCTCCTGTTCCAGTTTACTCCCCCATCTTTCCTCTCCTCTTCCTCTCCTGTTCCAGTTTACTCCCCCATCTTTCCTCTCCTCTTCCTCTCCTGTTCCAGTTTACTCCCCCATCTTTCCTCTCCTCTTCCTCTCCTGTTCCAGTTTACTCCCCCATCCTTCCTCTCCTCTTCCTCTCCTGTTCCAGTTTACTCCCCCATCTTTCCTCTCCTCTTCCTCTCCTGTTCCAGTTTACTTCCCACCCATCTTTCCTCTCCTCTTCCTCTCCTGTTCCAGTTTACTCCCCCATCTTTCCTCTCCTCTTCCTCTCCTGTTCCAGTTTACTCCCCCATCTTTCCTCTCCTCTTCCTCTCCTGTTCCAGTTTACTCCCCCATCTTTCCTCTCCTCTTCCTCTCCTGTTCCAGTTTACTCCCCCATCTTTCCTCTCTTCTTCCTCTCCTGTTCCAGTTTACTTCCCACCCATCTTTCCTCTCCTCTTCCTCTCCTGTTCCAGTTTACTCCCCCATCTTTCCTCTCCTCTTCCTCTCCTGTTCCAGTTTACTTCCCACCCATCTTTCCTCTCCTCTTCCTCTCCTGTTCCAGTTTACTCCCCCATCTTTCCTCTCCTCTTCCTCTCCTGTTCCAGTTTACTTCCCCCCCATCTTTCCTCTCCTCTTCCTCTCCTGTTTCAGTTTACCCCCCCCCCCCCCCATCTTTCCCTTTTTCCTCTTTTTGTTTCTTCTCTCCTGTTGGAGGTGTGATTAAGAACAGACGAGCTGCTCTCTGATTTTCCAAAACTCCCTCTCCTCTGTACTTCCTCACAGTTCAGCTCACACATTCTGACTTCTCTTAACCTCTTACCTCACATCTTACTCTGCTTCTCAAACACACACACACACACACACACACACACACACACACACACACACACACACACAGCCATGTCAGTTCTTTTCTTCCACGCTAGTATCTTCTCAGGTGCTTGCTGGAGGTGATGAAGAGAAAGTTAAGAAAAGAAGCTGTTTGTTCAGCTTTGTTGTGAGAGTGTGTGTGAAGATATTGTGAGAGAGCAGCTGGTTCTGCCCTTGAGGAGTACACACGCAGTGAAGTGGCTGATTTGTCGAAAACATTTCATTTCCGGAACAGCTGTCTCCGGAGACGGGGCCGCGGCAGGGGGGCACTAGACTGACCATCACCGGAGAGAACCTGGGCCTGCAGTTTAGAGACATCCAGAATGGGGTCCGCATCGGCAAGGTGGCCTGCCAGCCCATCGAGGAGGACTACATCAGCGCTGAGCAGTGAGTATCCCATTCCCCCTTTTTACATTGCGGTTCCTCCGCAAAATAAACTAGTCCTCATGCAGTAAAAACATAGACCGTCTGACCCCATAAACTGCTCTGGAATCAAGGTACCCAGGAGTGATGCCAGGGGTCCAGAGGTGAAGTAATGTTTACACCCCCACGTAAAGTTGTTTAATGGAGGTGATCTGCCATTTTCTATTAGAAGTCAAGGAAGGGTCAGGAAAAGCAATGTTTTTCCAGAAAAATGAGGTAAAAACAGCAGTAAAACCGCAAATCATCAGTGGCACATTGCCAGTAATCCAAGGCATAGGTAGAAATGCAAAGGTCTGATTCACCCAAACAACATAATCAGAAACAAATTTTGACACGCTGGACTCTCATGCAGGATTTGTGCTCTCGAGCTGTTGGAAACCTGAGACCGTTTTTAAAAAGACAGGAGCCCGGGTGCCTTATTGGTGGAAAGGGGTATCTGTTTCAGTATCTCTGTCTCTCTCTCTCTCTCTCTCTGTCTCTCTCTCTCTCTCTCTCTCTCTGTCTCTTTCTCTCTCTCTCTGTCTTCCCCCCAACATTAGCTCATTGTAAGGGAGACGCACAGTGTGTTAAACTGTACTTGGCCCAACTGTCTTGTTCAGAGGCCGGACAGTGGTGAGCGGGGCGACGGACCGTTTGACCTTGCTCTCCTGGTCATCATGTCGGTGTAACTGATTACCTGTAACTGACCCACCGCTAAGATGAGCCTTTTTAATTGAAAATGATTTGCTGCTCTGGGATCAGGCCAGGTGAACATCCCTGGCCTGTGTGTGTGTGTGTGTGTGTGTGTGTGTGTGTGTGTGTGTGTGTGTCTGTGTGTGTGTCTGTCTGTGTGTCTGTGTGTGTGTGTGTGTGTGTGTGTGTGTGTGTGTGTGTGTGTGTGTGTAGGACAGGATGGAGAGACTGGGGGTGTTAATGTCTGGGATCAGTGCAAGCATTTAAACCTGTGATTGACCTGTGATCATCATTGTGTGCACACACACACACTTTACAGCCCCCAAGTTTTAACCTTTTTTTTGTTCTTAGTATAAAAAATTCATATGGTCACCTGTATGCAACAACTTAATATCTCCAAAAAGGCAACTTTACAGGAGAGTGGGAAAACCTTCTTTTAGTGGAAGTCAGTGTCCAAAGATTTAATTCCAGGTCGTTTTGATGCATTTCTATCACAAAATCTTGACATAACGTAAAGATCAGCTGCCAGATGTACATTGTGTCAAAAAGTGAAAAACATCAAAAATCAGATACAGGGTTTTGCCAAACAAACTTGCATAGCATCTCATTATCTTGATTAATGGTGCAGGTTTGCATAGATCTTTCTAGTTGATGGGCCAACCACAGAGAATAAAAACAGTACACAAAAGGCTCTCTGGGGCTTCTGGGGGTGGAGGAATTGAAAGGAGGTAATTGGCATTAGTTGGATTTTGGGAGAGAATTAAAGTGCAGTGCTTAGGTAACTATATTATCCGGGGTAAGATGGACTGTTCAGTTCAGTGCAGATTTTTGTTTGTATAGCGCTTTTCACAACGGATGTCTCAAAGCAGCTTTACCACAAACCAGGCTCCTGAGCCTGTTTTCTGCAAGCCAGTGGTGCCTGTGGCGTGGGAATAAAGTCCCTCAAATCAAGAGGAAGAAACCTTGAGAGGAACAAAGACTCAAAAGGGGAACCTGTCCTCCTTCGGTTCACACCGAACAACACTACAAGAAAGCAAATGTGGGAAGTTATGGGAAAACAATTGAGCAAGAAGTAGAATAATTGTAAAATGCAGTAAAATAATGGAGAACTACAGCTAATATAAGTGCAAGCTATGGGTTATGCAGAGAGAATGAGAATGGGAGGATGTGCATCACACATGTTTGGTCTTATTGTAGAGTAGAGTCCAGTTTTTTTAAGCTTTGGTTCCACAAATATCAAGCTAGGGGTGGCTTAACAGGCCACACTGTAAAGAAACCACCATTAGGGTTACTGCACTGTTTGTAAAGGCCAGGTCTAGCAGGTGGGGGGGCTGTTTTGATGTTGTGTAGAACATTTTTTCCTCATTTAACAGCTTCTGTATTAATCTATTTACATGAGGTTTTCCACAAATACAACAGACCCTTTAAAAAGGCTTTCAAAGGCATTGCCTTTACTAAAGAGCCCTTGAAGAATCCCTTTTTGTCGGTTAGCTCTACAACTATATACAGGACTGTGCAGTGGGCATTGGCACCTAAACGGACTGTTCTTCAAATCCTTTAAAGATGAATGGACAGATTCATTTTGTTTCTGCGAATTCGCTACTTTTATGGCATTACTCCCAGCAGTGCCAGCTTCAAGTACAGAACTCGAGACTAGTTCCAGTTCTCCAGATGAATGAGCTCCTGCCAGAACAATGATATCGATTGTTGCCCCCATGTGCCTCCGCGGTTCTTTTTCTTCTTCCATTGTTTAGTGGGTGGCAACAGCCTGCCTCAACATCCGGTAATAGGTTCGAAGGTCCGAACCATGCAAAAAAAAAAGTAGTGTTAAAAAGTGCAAAAAAGTGTTGTCACCCTGCAAACACATCCCAACACATAACCGTTGCCCGAGGCGCCTTTTGCACCTGTTGTTCAGAAGGTCCAGACCAAACAAGGTAGATGTGAGCCCATCTTAAACCACTGTATTACCAGCACACATGCGTTAAAGCAGCACTGTGTGACCTCTTGCTCCTGGACTCCCCCTACAGTCGGGCAGTGTAATTCGTGCTTTGAGCCCCCACTGAAGGACACGATTTACACATGCCTTTCTGAACAAGCGGAGAGATACAGCTCACGGTCACTGAAAGAGTAACATTGCAGGATTTTACACGTATAAACCTCTGCTTACACAGTTACCTGCATTATGCAGTTCTTGCAAGTGTTTGCCCTGCTGTCCTTAACCAAAGTTACACAGTGCAGTTTCTGGCGTGCTGAACCCAGAGTAGCAACAGTGGTGGTACAGGTCAGTGGAGCGTCAGCAGGATTATGATGCTGTTATTTGAAGGTGACAATACAACATAATGCTGCTTAAATGAAGACAGCACTGATTAGATATTGGGTGATAGCTACAGTTAAGGAGAGATTTGAGCATGGCTAAAATAACTACTTACTGTATTAATATGATTGTATTCGTTCTAATATTAGTGTGTTACTGCACAGATTGTTCAATATAATTTCCTCACTTCTCATGTGCAGTATGCGGTGTGTGTGTGTGTGTGTGTGTGTGTGTGTGTGTGTGTGTGTATATATATATATATATATGTGTATATACACTCCCAGTACTTAATTTTATCTGAGGGTTTGATTTATTAGAGTAACTGAGTGAGTTTCCTCAGTGTGAATCAGAAGCAGAAGCGTGACTTCAGCCTCTGTCGCTGTATTATGTCATAATCTTGCCGCTCTTTAATCTGTACGGGGATGTTGTTGCCGTGGCAGCGCCGCTAGTGGAATGTAGAGATGCGGGTCGCGGTGGGAGCGGTTGCCGTGGCCACCTGTGGTGAGGACAGAGGCAGGAGAGTTAATAACCCACTATGAGAGGAGGAGACGCCCTAGGGCATGATGGGAAGGTTGGGCATTTTTCATTAATCACAGAGATGCTGATACACGCACGCACGCGCCATCCCAGCTAATTAACCCTCCAGTGAGACTACACGCCATGAAACAGAAGGTGCCGTCCAGCTCTCTGCCGTCCTCTGTGTGTGTGAGTGCGAGTGTGTGTACGTGCCCCGAGGTACTGTACAAGCTTAGCTGTGCTCTCCTCAGTGTCCTGTCTTGCTCCTCCGTCACTGCTGAAATGGGTTTTCATTAGAGCAGTTGGGGGCTCTAGGCTACTTCCACAGCTCTTACAGCGCTGTCTTATCCATCCATTCTCATCCATATCTCCCTCCTTCCCTCTCTGTCTCTCCCCCTCTCTCTCGCGCTCTCCCTCGCGCTCTTGCTCTCCCTTGCTCTCTCTCTTTTCAGCAACAGGATAGAGGAGCATTTACTTGTGCAAAGTGAATGTCAGGCTGAGATTAGAATTGGAATTAAAATGCAAATGTTTTCTCTCTCCCTCCCGCTCTCTCGCTCTCCTCCCTTCGCTCTCTCTCTCTCTTTCTCTCTCTGTAGGATTGTGTGTCGCCTGGCGGATGCTACAGGCTACCGCGTGCAGGAGGCCCAGGTGGAGGTGTGCGTGAGAGATTGTCAGCCAGAGTACAGAGCCATCTCTCCCAAAGCTTTTACCTTTGTGGTAAGTGTGCCACGATCACAGTCATACGCCGCACCCTCAAAGGTGCCAGAGAATGCGTTTATTAAATATTAGAAGCTGTTTTTTCATGTAGAAATAGTATATGACTTTGGTCGGGGTGCAAAATGCAGATGTTTCACAAGCTTATTTATCGCCCTGTTATTTATTTATTTATTTATTTTTGCCTGAATGAAACATGCTAGTTTTCATATTATGGATGTCCTGGTTGGGGCGAGGGAGCTCTGCTTCTTTTGGCTGGTTTACAGCATCACAACGAGCTCCCAGAATCCACATATTATAGCATAGTTTTAACACTGCATCAAAAACACTAAGTATTCCCTAGTTCTACCGTTTAGTGGTGATGCCCCCTCGTTGTGTCCCCTCGTTGTGTCCCATCTGTGCTGCGCGCTATTGGCAAGCTGAACCGATTGTATCCAGGTTAGCTTTTAATAAAAAACTATTTTAATAAAGTAAGCTGGTGCTTGTCTTTCTGGTGTGTGTTTAGCTGCAGTTTGGTTCACCTGAGGAAGTAGAGTTTGTTTTTGAGGTAATCGACAATGTAGAGGTTGTAAAAAGCTAGAGTTAGCTTTTAGCCTAGAGGAATCTCTGTTTGCAATCCTATAACTAGAGTCTGAAGATGATGTACTGCTCTCTAGAATCAACACCGCTATATCTCCTGAAGTCTTGGTCACATTTTTACTGTCTAGTGGGCTGGTTTATATGAATTCTGCTGTGTGAATAAAACGAGTCAAGAACATTATATAACAGTCTTGGGGTTTTGGAATTGTCTCGATTTCCAGCTGTGTTTTGATTCTGCTGGACACAACAGTGTTTGAAGTTCATGGCTTGTCAGCTCTGTGTACTGAGCTCGTAGTATTCAAGTATGGCAAGAAAAATACAGTTTGGCATTCCAGGGCCCCTTCAAGAAAAGGATTCTTTGTAGAAGACACAGTGCTTCATATCATTAGCTAATTAGCCACCTCTTCTTGAGCAGAATCAGGTGTAGTGGAGCAAAGGGGAAATACAAAGTTAAGAAATGATGATTTACTGATTTATGTACGTGAGCTCTGTTCTGACAGGCTGCTGCTACGTTGTGCCTCATTTAAAAGGCAGTCTGGACTGAAACGCTTCTCATAACTATAACTTGCTTAAATGGGTGGAGCTACCCTACTGCATATCCAGCTCTTTGTGGATAAGCAGTGTGTAAATGCGTTGATGTTTGTGACAAAACCAATGTATTTACATGTTGCATATCTAGATATAGCTAGATTTTAGGGGTGTAAGGCCTCACAGGAGTCCCATGTTGGTTCACGGTGCAACTAAAAGGTGCATATCCAGCTGTTCCTGTGATGACATCACAAAAACAGTGATTTCACAGCACACTGGACATGTGGACTTGGAGGCAAATGGTATATTTTACTGCAATATGGGCCCTTTAACAAAGGACTGGTGCTGGCTGGACATTATTGAAGGGGCTCCCTACAAGCATCCATAATGTCTAATAAGTGTAATCTAATGAATGTCCTGGTGTCAGAGTTTAATATCAACATATATGTAAAAAAAAAAAAAAAAAAAAAAATTGAATTGAATGAATAACTGTTCACTGTGTGTGTGTGTGTGTGTGTGTGTGCGCGTGCCTGTGTGTGTTTATAGTCTCCATACTTCACACGCGTGGTGCCTTCTCATGGGCCGGTCTCTGGCGGGACGAGGATCACCATCCACGGCATCCACTTGAACGCCGGGAGTGCGGTTTCTGTCAAAATCGGCCTCAACACCTGCCACTTCGAGAGGTACCGCCGGCCTTGGTCCACTTCATCTTATCCTTCTCCTTCATCTTCTACTACTACTTATCTACCATCTCCAGCACACACCGCACCGTCAGATGTTTCTCCAGGTCACAGTGCAGTGTAGAGCGTTATCGGGAGCATCTCGAAATGAATTAAAGTATGCACGGAAAAGGAGCAATTATCCGACGAGCCTGGTGTGTGTGTGAGCATGCGGTGGTGTTAACCTCTCAACATCTGCCCACTCTGTCGTCTCGATGAGGAAAAGGGAGCTTAGTTAACAGTTCTCATAAGAGCACCCTGGGATTTTTCCTCCGACGGAGAAGAGTGTGAGGGAGGAAATGAACTAATGCCGTTTATCCTCTGCTTCTCCAAAAAAATCCAGATTTCCAGCATCTGCCGTTTAATCTGTGTTAGGTGATTTAGCCCCAGCTTAAACCTATTTCTCATGGTGGAACGACACCTACACACACTCTCTCTCCCTATCTGCATCCCCACACTCTGTCTGACACATGTAAGGAGTGGCGGACGTGGAGGAGGGTTTCAAAGCGCGTGGAGGGCGGATTGATTTGGGCCTGCCAAGTGGCTGAGTGTGTGTTTTTGTGAGAGAGTGTGTGTGTGTGTGTGTTTGAGAGAGGGAGAGAGTACGGCCGTTTTGTCTTCATATCTGGGCTTCCAGAAGAACAGGAGCCCTTCACTTACTCCCCCCACTTTATGTGCAGGTTTTTATGAATAAGATGTGTGTGTGTGTGTGTGTATGTATATAGATGTGTGTGTGTGTGTGTGTGTGTGTGTGTGTGTGTGTGTGTGTGTGTGTGTGTGTGTGTGTGTGTGTGTGTGTAAAAGGGGCTTTTGTTTAAGCAGTCATTCATTGGCTTATCTACCCTCTGCAACATCTTTGTGTTATTTCTTGTCCTAGCTCTCATTTTCACTCTTTTGTGCTTCTTTTCACTTCTCACCTTGTTTTTTTTTCTCTCTCTCTCTCTCTCTCTCTCTCTCTCTCTCTCTCTCTCTCTCTCTCTCTCTCTCTCTCTCTCTCTCACTCACTCACTCACTCACTCACTCACTCACTCACTCACTCTCTCTCCCTGTCTCTCCACCCTGTCTTGCTGTCCTGTCATTCTCTCTCTCTCTCTCTCTTTCTCTCCTCTTTCTTGCTCTCTCTTCATTCGCTTTTCTTTCTTGTGTGTGCTCTTTCTTACATCCCCACCTTTTTTGTCTCAAAATTTGGTACTGCCAATTAACCCACCTGTTCAAAGCTTCCCCTACCACAAGTAATGCTCATGACACTAGGAGGGTAAGGTTATCACGTCTCCTCCGACACATATGAAGCCAGCCACCACTTCTTTTTTCTAACTGCCAACAATGCGGCCTGGCAGCCGAGAAAAGCGCGGGGTCCCCACCTCCACACCTGCCAACAGGTGCCTGTGCTGGCCAGTGATAAAGGGAGAGAGAGCGCCATCTACCCACCCGGAGAGAGCATGGCCAATTGTGCTCTTTCAGACTCCGGCCGCTGATGGCAAAGCGGCATGGCTCAGGACCGAACACTTGAACTCGCAACCCCCGTAGAGGGCGTAGTGGGCGTGCGTTATCCTGCTGAGCCACTCAGAGCCCCCCTTTCACTCTTTTCTTGTGTTCTCTATCTATCCTCCCTCTCACACCCCTTTCTCTCTCTGTATTCTGCCTGGCTTTCTCTCGCAGTCCTCGCTCACTCTTAACTTTCTCCTCTTTCTTAATCTCTCTTCTTTTTCTAGCTCTCTCCTTTTTATCTCTCTCTCTACTCTTTATGCTCTCACTCCTCTTCTTTTTATCTCCCTGTTGCATGCTCTCTTTCTCCTCTCCTTGCTCTGTTCTTAATTGCATTCTCTAGTTCTCTCTCTCCCCCTCCTGGTTCTTGCTCTTCTCTTTATTCTCTCTCTCTCCTTTCTCGCGCTCTGTGCTCTCTTGCACACTCTCTCCTTTCTTGTTTTTTCTCTCGCGCCTCTTTCTCGCCCTCTTGTTTCTCGCCTGCTCTAGTTCTCTGTCTCTCTCCTTCCTCTTTCTCGCTTTCTCTCGCTCCTCTTTTTTTGCATTCTCTTTCTCTCTGCCCCCTCCCCTCCCTCTCTCTCCCTGCGCTTGTGACAACAACCTTGTCAAAATATGTACAGAACTCTGCGGGTTTCTCGGCTGCGTGTTGTGAAAATGGTTGCCTGGGCAACACAGCGAGAGAGCATCAGTATAAGAATTCTATGTGCACGCACACACACACACACAGAGATACACACTCATGCACTCTCAGACACACATTTCCTTTCTTTTTAACCAAATGAAGGAGAAGAGCAAAGTGTCTGGCCTTTGTTTTATTTGTCACTTGTTACACACATTAGAGACGTTGCCCTCAATACGCTGTAGTGCTGCTTGGAGACAGATAGAGCCCACATATATACACACACACGCACTCTCTCTCTCTCACACACACACACACACACACCCACAACAATTTATCACACAGTTAGAAGCCCTCTTAACTAAGACGTAGTTTGAATCATCCTTTTGTGTGTGCTTGGTGTCATCCTCCAGGCGCAACGCCAGGGAGATTGTGTGCATGACTCCAGCGGGCCTGAGCACCGGGGGCACTCCTGTGATGGTGGACATTAACGCAGCAGAGCTCAGGAACCCTGAAGTGAAGTTCAACTACACCAACGACCCCACCATCAACAGGATCGAGCCCGACTGGAGCATCGCCAGGTACGGCGGAGGGAGGGGGGTACACTCTCACACACACACAGACAGATAAAACAGTGCTCTGCTGGTACGCTATATGGACAAAAGTATTGGGACACCTGCTTATACATCGTTTCTTCAAAAATCAAGGGTATTAAAAAAACGTTTATCCTGCTTTTGTTGGAGTTACTGTCTCTACTGTCCATTTCTACTAGATTTTGGCTACTAGAACATTGCTGTGAGGATTTTATTGCATTCAGTAACAGAGTTTTATTAAGATCAGGATGTTGGATGATTACCACCCCACCTCTTTCCCAACTCCCCAGCTCATCCCAAAAGTACTGGATGGAGAACCGTCCATTATTCCAGAGAGCACAGTTTCACTGCTCTACAGCTTCTGTATACTCCTCTAGCCCATGCCTGGCATTGGGCGTGACTCCAATAGACTTATAGTGTGTGTGGACTGTTTAGTGCCTCTGTGATGTCATCACAGTTTATGGACATGTAATATTACCCGTGTACATCATCGCATTGGCCATACTCATATTTCCAGACCAGTATTATTTGGTTGTACGTCCTCAAATGTTAGCAAAGAAAACTGGCCTGAGACTGAAGTGACAGTGCTGCAGAATTGCTAAATGCATACATATTCATGGAAGTATGGATTAAATGACATTATTAGACCATGAAGAAATATTCAGGTCCAATTTTAAAGAAGAAATTATGGAGCCAAAAACGCAATCGGATTTTCTTAGGTCCTATAATAAGCCTAGCTAGTTATAGGACCCTTAACTGAGGGTGGTGTTGGTTGTTGGTGCTAAATACTAACATTGGCAATATAGGCTCATTAGGAAACCTGGCGATCACACATGGCAGGCTATTTAAAATGCAGTGTTCGTAGGGGTGTAACAAAACACATATTTAAAGATTTAATGTAACTTAGTGGTGCATTTTTCAGTACAGCAAAAATAAGGAGTGCCTAAATATAATCTTTGTGTTGATGCAAAAAATATTAAAGGGTCCATTTAATTGAAAACAGAATTGTCTAAAATGGATGTTAATGAAGGTGTTTATCTGAAGAAAACACACCATTCATTCCCTAGTTCATCCTGTCCATATATAAACAAACTATGCTGGGAAAACAGCCCGCTCAGAATTGCCTGCCTTTGTGATGTATTTACACATATCTGCCTATTCAGCCTGCAGCAGTTTAACTATTCTCATTCATGTTGAATGATTCATGTTATAAGGAGTTTTTCAGCCCAAACTGCTTTTTGAATGAGACAGCCATTCAGAACAATATTCATGCCCATATATCAGCTTTAATAATCAGCATAGTAGTAAACAGCCTGTTTAATAATGAAAACATTTAAAGCGAACGTCAGGGGAACAAATAAATTAGAGAAGAATATGGACCCTTCAGAATGTTTGCGTCCTGCGCAGAGCTTACATGCAGCGTAAAACAATGCACTTATTAAACACATTCAGCACAGTGTTCAGTCCTGAGTCATAATTAAATTGTATTCTTGCTCTTTTGGATGTTACAGATATTATTATGTAGGTCTCTGGGCTCTGTTTTACATATCGTTCTCTACTAACCCTCAAAATCACAATTCTTAGAATTTCAAACTGACTTACACATCCACTCACTTGACCACAGCATAAGCCCCTTCACCTTCTGACCCACTTTTCTCTGATAGCCTGCAGGCAGATGCCTGGTTCTCATAATTAACAAAAGGGTCCACGAAAGACAATGATAGTAACGCTTGTAAGAGGCCGAGAGCTGGATACGCCCTGCTAAAGTTGTCTAGTTTAGATAAGCTTAACGTTTGACCAGCATAGTGTGTGCTTTCAGCAGAGTTTGATGGTATAGCTGGTCTATCGGCATAACCAACCATGTTAAGCAGCATGACCATGCTGGTCCGTCCAGCGGGACCAAGGTGGTTGTCCAGCATGACCATCATGAAGAATACTGGTTGATCAGCATAAACCGGTCTGACTACACTGGTCCACTAGGAACCAGCTTTACCAAACTAGTCAATCAGTATGACCAGCTTGACAACCAGTTGACATTCAACAAATTCAGCATGTTTCTGCATGGGTGACCATCTTTTTAGCCTTGACCACCAAAGACCAACTTAGACCTTTGGAATTTTTATTTATTTGTTTTATTTATTTATTTATTATTATTTATTTGAAACGTGTGCTATTCTAGACATATAGGCTATAATATATGCTATTATAGACATAAATTAACAAATGATAAATTGTCTTTTTTGGCTCCCAGGTGACGTTTGAAGTTGTTGTTCAAGTACTCTGCAGACTGCTGATGTGAAGCCGTGTGTTAAATCAGTAGCCTTACCAAAGCACTGCAGATGTGTATGTGGAGCAGCTTAAGCTGCCAGTAACGCCTGTGTATTGCTGCTTCACAGTTCTGTAGAACACCCACACCCTGGAGACACACTCTCTCTCGCATGCGCGTGCATGTTCACCCTGTAGTTTGTGTGTATATATGTGTGTGTTGGGGAAAGCAAATGAAGCTGGACAGCTGTGTCTCAAGGGATCACGCCAACATCAGAGCCGACAGACGGAAATGGCCGTCTGTGGGACCGTGCTCCGAAACAGCGGCACACGAGTAACCCGAAAATGAGAACAAGCTTTCAAAATCCAGAGTGAGAGAGGTAGCTGCTAGTGAAATAAAGGTGTGAGGTAGAGAAGGAGAGCGAGACTGAGAGAGAATGCATTAGCCCGAGGGGAATGACCCCTCTTGGCCCTCATATTTGCCTTGATCCCATTGGAGCTTGCTTTGATTGACAGTGAAGCAATGAGTTTACGCCGCTTGTCTCTGGGAACAACTCACTTTTCTTGCTGACCTAAACATCTGTAAATATCACACCAGTTCTGCTGGAACGTATCGGCCCCAGAGGCGAGGCTGACCTCTATTTAGGCCTAACCATTGTCCCTCTGTGTGTTCCACTGTGTTATGTAGGTTAACATGTCGCTAATTACATTACTTATCAGGGATGGTCCACACTGGGGCTTCGCCCACGTTACACTCCGGAATATATTGTACATTTTGCTCACCAGAGAGTATGAGGGATAGAATAATCCTTTAGAAAGGTCTATATTTACCCATGTAATTACCTAACTGAAGGTGTGTGTGAGTGTGTGTGCGAGTGTGAATGTGTGTGGAAGGTTAAGTAATTGTTAAATCACTGCTTAATCACAGCTAATATGTAACCAGAGGCTAATTAACTCATTAAGACATTTCATATTGCCCACTATGGTGACTCACATAGGTTAATGTCTTATTCAGACATACAGCGGGCAGCATATTATCAGGCCATTATCTGTGTTTTGTCATGAAATATGGGTAGACTGGCCAATTGTATAGGATTGTATAGTTACATCTACCCCTAATCCTCTGGTTTTGGTAAGAAGGCAAGGGGCAAGGGGTGTAGTATGCAACCTAAATTACCTTCACTGGCTGCTGCCATATACTGAATTAGACGTCACCCATCACCTGCTGCAAACATACTATACTAGACTTCTGTGTCGACCATGGAGTAAAAGCTTCTGCATCCTATTACGCACATCTCTATGTCTCATAGAAAACCATTTATATGCAACCACAGGTAGCACAACTTCCTAATTAACATTTCATACAGTATTAAGGTGGAAGAGTTTCTTGACATATGTAATGCACTATATAGGAAGTAGGGAGCTCTTGAAATAGCCTGCATTGACTTCTGATATAGCGAATTAGCCTTCGTTATCAACTACTGTACTGAATTAGTCTTAAGACATAAACTACCCTTGAGATTGAATTAGCTTTGAGCATTCACTAGCTGCTGGTGTACTGAATTGGTCTTCACTAGGTGTATATGTTTGTAATTAGGCTTTACCAGCTGCTTATGAACTGAATTAGCCTCCTTGAGCAACATATATTTTTGAACTAAATTAATATTCACCAGTTGCTTAAGTACTTTAATAACCTTCTCTTGCTACTAGTGTGCTGAATTAGCTTTCACTAGCTGCCTATGAACTAAATTAAGCTGCTGATGTACTGCATTAGGCTTCTCTACCTTTGGATGTACTGCATTGGCCTTCACTTATGTACTTAGTAGCTTTCACTTGCTACAAATGTACTGAATTTGCTTACTCTTATTATGTACTGAATTAGTTGTCATTAGCTAAGAATTTACTATATTAACCATCAGATATTTATGTACTAAATTAGCTTTCTCTAGCTATTAAGTTACTGAATTTGCCTCCTCTCGTCACTGAGGTACTGAATTGGCCTTCACAGACTACATATATACTGAATAAGCCTTCATTGGCTAGTTAAATACTGCATTAGCATTCTCTAGCTACTAGTGTGCTGAATTAGCTTTCACTAGCTGCTTATGAACTAAGTTAAGCTGCTGATGTACTGCATTAGGCGTCTCTAGCTTTGGATGTACTGCTTTGGCCTTCACTAGCTACTTATGTACTTAGTAGCTTTGACTTGCTACAAATGTACTGAATTAGTGTTCTCGAATTATGTACTAAATTAACTTTCACTAGCAAAGAATGTACTATATTAACCATCATCAGATATTTATGTACTAAAGTAGCTTTCTATAGCTATTACATTACTGAATTAGCCTCCTCTCGCCACTGAGGTACTGAATTGGCCATCACCAGCTAATTATGTACAAATTAAGCTTTTACTAGCATACTTATGAACTGAATTAGCCTTCACAAGCTACATATGTACTGAATAAGCCTTTGCCGGCTACTTAAATACTGCATTAGCTTTCTCTAGCTACTGATATACTGAATTAGCCTTTTATAGTGACTTATGTACTGAATTATGTACTGAAATAGTCTTCTCTAGCTACAGCTGTACCAAATTGCTCTTCGCCAGCTACTTATGTTCTGGATTAGCCCTATCCAGCTACTGATGTACTGAATGAGCCTTTTGTAGTGACTTATGTACTGAAATAGTCTATAAATGTACTTTACCAGGTACATTTGCACTGAATTAACCTTCCTCAGCCTTGTTGGCTGCCTCAGTCCCTGACACTCAATTCTCCTCTGTACTAACAATGTAAAAAATACATTTTATATTAGTTCAGATTGGTTCAAGAGGCTATCTGTGAATGATGGAGAAATATATTAAAAGATTCATGAAAACCTTCATTCTCGTTCTCCGATGCACTCTTGACATTTGAAGGCGAAGGTATCTCACTAATGAGCGAGAGAAGAGGGAAATGAGTGGCTGGGTTTAAAAATGAATTGACAGTTTTTCTATAAAGTATAGACCCGCTGTTGTTTATTAAACTTTGTCTTCTCTTCTTCTCTCTCTAAGTGGTGGGACTCCATTGACTGTCATTGGTACTAACCTTGACACCGTGAAAGAGCCCAAGATGAGAGCAAAATATGGAGAAATCAAGTCTGTCAATGTAAGTGTTTTATATACACACACACACACCTGCACTTCAACTCGCACACAAACAGCAGTGCCCAAGTGCATACAGTTTTATTCCCTATTGCACATTCAAAATATCATACCTCCCCATAGAAACAGATACACGGGGGGCTATTGAATTGCCCTCTCAGTAACCCTGCCTTAGGCTTGTTTGTACATGTGTGTGTTTCCGGAGGTGTTTGCGCTTGTGTTTGCGTGCATGTGTATAACGCTGAATCTCCTTTTAGCAGTTTAACCTTTAAAATGTCAGCCGCTGAAGGAAAATCAGGCCTAAGAGGGAGGTGATGGTGGCCTCCTGCTGAGCCCCCACCATGCTGGAGGAACATTTCCCCTCGCTGACCTATATACCTGAACACCGCTCTCTTTCACCACCCACTCCTCTCTTCCTCCCCCTCCCCACCTCCTGCCGGCTCTGCGCTGCGCTCTTTTGCCTCCCGCCACCTTACCCCCAGCCAACACCTACACATTCACGCAATCACAGACAGTTTTCATCAAACTTAACATTTTCTCTCCATTGTTCTCTTCCTCTTTCTGCCAGAACTGTACAGTGGTCAATAACACAGTGATGGTGTGCTTGGCGCCCTCTGTGGCTGGCACAGACTCTGAGAGAAGCTTATCTGAGGTGGGCAGTAGTCCAGATGAGATCGGCTTTGTTATGGACAACGTCCACGCGCTGCTTGTGGTCAATGAGAGCTTCACCTACTATCCCGACCCTGTGTTCGAACCCCTCGCCCCGACCATGCTGGAGCTCAAACCAGGGTCTCCACTTATACTGAAGGTAAGAATGTGTGTGTGTGCATGTTTGTATACTTGTATCTGCAATGAAGTCTAAATTATTAATAAAAACTGTGAAGAAAGCATTGGCCAAGTTGGCAAATTAACAAAAGTATGGACTACATTCAAAAGCCTGACCTTCCCCTCCCCCTATAGCTGCATTTCAAAGCCTAGACTGGAAACTGGATTTGAGGTCCAGATTTAAAGGCCTCTGGTCTAGAGTGAAGTTTAATCTCACAAAAAATAGATCCCACCCCTTTAGGAAAACGTCAGGAGTTCTAATTCTTAATTATACTGCTAGTGAATCTGATTTGAAGGCCTAGCCAATAGGATAGCTTGCTTGGTTTTGGATTGTTAAGATACCACAGGGAAAAAAATTGGAAAGGATCGTTTTTGTTTCAACCTTTTAACTCTTTTGTTTTCAACCAAAACCTGAAATTAAAAAACAACTTCCTACATATCCCTTCTTGTTGACCAAATTGGCTGACCAGCTTATCAGTCAACCAATATGACCAACCAGTTTAACTAGCTTGCTTTTACCAGTCTACAAAATGTTTTTCCCTGGTTTGACCACCTTGGCCATCACCTTGTCCATCACTTTGGATCTTCTGAATGCAGCCACCAGCAAAAGCCATTTTTGAGCTCACTGCTGTTTTATATGTGTAGCGTGTCAGTGTCCGGGACCACATAAGCAATTCTGCCTGAAATGGCTTAATTGTTAATTACTTGTGCTTCCATTACATGTTAGCTACATTAGCTTCATAGCTTCAGGTGCAAAACTTAGGAAGCAAACTTTGGACACTAATCATGTCTTGACTGATTTACAGCACAGCAATAACGGCTAATGCTTTCATGCTGGCGGCTGAATTTTCCATATTTCGTAATGCAGCATGCAGATAAACGGGGCTCGCGTCATCTCTTTAGCACGTCCCTCACGCCACTTCAGCATTGTCCTTTCCAGAATGGCGTCCCCACAATAACCACACCCACACATTAAGCACCCAAGCCACAATATCCTTATCAGCGATCGCAGATCCATTAGGAGAGTGTTTCTGAAGATACCGCTAGATCTGAAGAGCCGAGGAGCTTGATGGCTTTCTGAATCTGCCTTTCCGAATCTAGCTTTGCAACCTGTCTTCCGCAGCCGCCGATAGCATCTGAAAGACTGTTTACTCCGCAACATCCATTTCTCTCCCCTTTTGAGCTGGCGCTGCTTTAACTCATCTCCTCTGCCGATATAGACTTTATTTTCCCCCCGTCTCTCTCTCTCCTCTCTGCCTGAACTTCAAAGCCCTGCTTTAAAAACCCGTTGTGGTAGTTTTAATGGAAAATGTTGCTTTTCCCCCCACAGCCAATTCCAGAGTAAATACCATAGCAAGGAGCACCGTGACTTCCATAACCAACTTTCTCTAGTTAAATCAAGCTCTGTAATGAAACCTTTTTTTGATTACCGTTTTTCTGCCGGGCCACGAATCCCCCCTCTCACCCCACACAGAAAATAAGAGCAGCAAATCAACCCAATTCCATTAAATAATTGCAGATAAATTAGATGTGCATCAGATTTTCCGTGCAATTAATTTTTCTCCACTTCGTGCAAGGCCTCCTGGGTAAAACACGAGGTATGTGTGTGTGTGTGTGTTTGAGAGAGTGAGTGAGTGAGTGAGTGAATGTGCATGCGCGTGTGTGTGTGCGCGCGCGTGTGTGTGTGCATGTGTCGCTATTCCTGGCTTTTATTTACACGTTTAATTGGATCCCCTCTGGTGGTAAATATCTCTCCATGCACTGCCATGCAAACCTTTCTGGTAAATTCCGCCCCCAGGCCTGTCTTTCCATAAGCCCCCTGGGGAGGAGGGGATATTGGATATTGGCAAGCTGACTGTATCTATGCTAGGGAGAGAGGAAGAGAGAAAGAATGCACTTGTATTGTAAGGCTGCACTGTTTCATCGACTTGTACGAAGCAGCCTCTGTGTGGTTAGCAGTGTTTTGGCTTCGGAATACATGCAGAAAGGTGGGAACAGCTGCTGCGTGTTGTTGTTTTTTTTTTCTTCTTTTCTATTTGTCATCTTACCTGAAGCGGTGTGTAGTTACACTAGGCGAAGCCCAGGCCTTTGACTGCATCCCTAAACATTGCGGCTTAATATGGCCAGTGATGACTGGTGAGCTAGAGGACGTGTTTAGTGTTACAGTTAAGGTCAAACATTGGACACAACATTGGATTTAACACTGAAAATGCTGGAACTTTGTCACTGCAAGAATGGCTGTAGCTGGCACTTGCACTGTTTTTAAAGGTAAAGAAGAAATAAAGGTGTTTGATCTGGTACAGTATATCATAACAAATGTCATATTTCATAAATAAGCAGACAAACTGTATAGTCTCCTAATCAACATGTATTTTTGACCTTCGGTCTACAGCTTCCACACACTGCTGTGGGTCATCTGTCACAACTAGCTTGAATGTTGTTCATTTGGTACAGTGACCTGCTGCTGCTGCTGCTGCTGCTGCTGCTGCTGCTGCTGCTGCTGCTGCTCTAGGCCGGGACAGCAGAGAGCTGGTCGGCTTTCACGCTTATAGGTTGCAACGCATCCTTTGCTTTCATGACAAATTCTGTCAATAATTGTTTTTGCTGCCTCTGACAATATCGGCTGTCTAAGGCTCCCTTGCCTTGCCAAGGCCCGGGACATTGTGGAAAGCTCAGTACTTCTCAGCTCTACTTTGAGAACCTATTGGTCAGTTTTTACCTCAGCAGTTTTCTGAAGGAAAAGCAGATGTGCAAAGAAACGACGAGGACTATTTTTATTTTTTGGCTTTGAAATACTTGTCTAATCTAACAGTATCAGACTACAATTTGCACTTTAGTCTGTCAGGGCTCTTTTATCTCAAGTCTAAAGGGGCAAAATGACTATTTTATGCCTGTCTTGACTCTCAAATGCCTCGTCCTGTCTTTCTTTCTCATAAGTGCAGACATTCAACGTATTTAGTGGAAAAGTGCAGCACTTGTATTGAGCTTGATCGTGATCTGTCTCCTGTCGCTTCCTAATGTGCTTTGAATGACCCGTTTGTATTCTGATCACACTGCTCCCTGGCTGTACGCGTGGCTTTTCATGCGGTCAGTGAAATCCGAATGGGATCTGATCACAATGCATTTTGTGCGAGGTGTAAACTGCCTCTTACAGTCTTGGGACATTTACTTCACAGTATGGAACATCTAGTGTCCAAATATTTTATGTAGTTTATAACATTTTAACCTACATTGTATAATACCGGATCAACTCCCTAAAATTGAATCTTGGACTTTAATCCCAGATTTAGGAGAAGATAAATATTGATAAGCTAAGCTCATCACCTGTAATTAGCTGTGTGTGATTGTTGTTGACTGCTTCTGCTACATTACTGTATTGGTACAGTATGAATTGTTTGTGATGCCTGTTCTCAAACATCGAGTGTTTGTTTTTTTTTAGGGAAGGAACCTGATTCCACCAGCTGCCGGCAACACCAGGCTGAACTACACTGTGCTGATAGGAGACGAGCCATGTGTGCTGACCGTGTCCGAGACTCAACTGCTGTGTGAATGGCCCAACCTGACCGGCCAGCACAAAGTCACTGTGAGTTAATACTGTAATAACACTAACCTTACCCCTCTTCAGTGCTTTGCCAGGGCCCTTCACATTCAAATGCCCAAGGGTTTAGAGTCTAGACTGACAGGAAATGATCAGCTGTGTATCTCATATCGGTGAAAAAGGTGTCAGTACATCGTAAACCATGCCAGCCTAGCACCAGAAACACCGCACAGCTCTACACGTTAGTTTTCCATACCGCCATATCAGCATGTTCTCATTTTAGGATATCTTCTTTTGTTGGAAGGCTGGAAAAATGATTTATTGAAATGTGTTCTTTGCTCAAACGCAAGCTGTTATTTCAGCTGTGATAAGAACACACATTTCTGCACTTTTACTTGAGCGTCATGAATTTCGCATAAAGCTCTGCTCTCAACAGTCCATAAATCAAGATGATACTGTGTGCCATCCAGATACAGTTTGATGCCACCCGACTGTAGCACTGAGCGCTGTTTATATGAGCTGTAATCACTCTCAGAATTCATAATTGGAGACCATACAAAACCCTGAGAAAGTACTTGGAGATTATGTTCATTTTTATATTTTTAATATGATTTAGATTTTCCTGATTATTAAATTCTAATTAAATGCTAGCCAAGCTAATATGTTAGCCAACAAATTAATATGCACTTATGCAGATAATGCTTTCCCCCCCTTCTCTCAGTTATAAAGCAATATTTTCAGAGGAGTGATAGTCTACACCAGAAGTCTTCAAATCTGCACTTTGAATCCAGTGCTGGATTTTGCTCTCTCTGGAAATTAAGGGAACGGTTAATGAAATTTGATTGGCCTCGTAGTACCACACCTATCCAGCATTCCATAAGTCTGGGAATGGATACTGAATTCAAGCTGCAGATTCGAAGACCTCTGGTCTACACTAACTGCCCAGTTGCTTGTGTATCTTGTATTCTCCTTCATGCTGTGTGTTGTCATGCAGTGGAGTGAAATCCGAATGTGATCCGTTCACTCTCAATGCTCTTAATGTTAATACTCTGACTGGGTCAGAACCTCTCCAAAACATCAGGCAGGTCTTGTGGGGTGGTCCTGGTATGCAGTGGTCACTACCTACCAACAGTGGTCCAAGAAAAGAAACGCCTGCCACCTAAGGCTTATTGATGTGATCCACGGAGGCCCCACCTCACACCTTACAGGACTGAAAGGATCTGCTGCTTTTTGACATTTTGCTGCCAGATATCACAGGATGCCTTTCGATGTCATGTGGTGTTCTTGCCTCGAATAATCAGATCTGTTTTAGTGGCAGAAGGGTGACCTGTTTATTATAAGGCATGTGCTGCTGATGTTAGGGCTGATCAGTGTATATGGTTAATGCAGTTTTAAGCTCCACTGTATCAACAGTCACTATTATGTGATTCCAGACTGTTTAACATCAGTTTATTTTTCAGCAGCTTGTTCTGGACTGGGATGGTCATCTCAGAGTGCTCATTTGATCAGTTTAAAATATCAGGCACTTTGCTTTTGTGATTATCTGAAGTGCAGAAAATTGAAGGTCACTTTTTGGCATAATGTGAATCTGGCAGTTGTTCTTTATATTACCTGTGTTCGGAAAAGCTCACTATTACAGATGAAGTGTGCTGCATAGTGCGTCAGCCATTCTGTAGAGTAGTTTGAAATCTCAACAGAGGTTCACACATATGTCCGTCACTTTTTTAAAGCAATTTCTCCAAACATAGCATCCGTAAAGTCTTTTGGGCGGGCCGTCCCCTAGTCAGTTCACTATGTAGCAAATTAGTCACTATATAGAGAATGACTTATCGTCAACATTTCTTGATGAATGGATCAATAGAAATGCTCCAAAATGACTTTGAATTTGCAATGTAAGCATAATTACATAGGTTTACATTGACTTTCACTGAAAGTTATGTTTCTTCTGCTCTTGTAAAGTTGTTATTTTAAAGATACAAAGTTTTTTGTGAGGCAAGTGATGCAATTATTCCTCTCTGTTTACCGTATTATTCAGACCCTGTGCGTATTGAATTTGAAGGCTTGTACTGAACAATACAACAAAATACACTCCTGCTACATATGTTGCTTTTTATTGGACATTTTATTGAACCAGACTGCATCTAATCCAGCTCTCTCATGTGCTGTTGGTTCATAAAAATAAACCTCACGAACTCTAGCTCTTAAACGAGTATTCAGGTTTGCAAGGCATTATGTGGTTATTTTTTTGCTTTCATACCTTGTTGCCCCCCCCCCTTTCCTCCTTGTCTGATATTGACTTTTTTGTTCTCTATAATACCTCCTCTCATCCCTTCAGTTCTGTTCTTTTGCGCCATACCTATTCATCTTCTCCCCTTCATTCAATTTTTTTTCATGCAATCTGACATGATGATTTTTAATGGCTGGAGCGCTCTGTGTCCGTAGGGATTTGTGCGAGGTTGATTTTATTTACAGCCTATAATGATTAGTGGACTAGCAGACAGGCTGATCTATTTTTACAGTATATTCCATCCTAAAGCTGGAGACGTTTTTTTTTTTTCCTCTTTCAGACACGGTCTTTATACATTAATTTTCCTCATATGCCAGGGGTATTAAAATAGCATGCTGCTATTTTTCCCAAGCCGTCTGCTCTCCTTATGTGAGGAAAAAACCCTGAGGAGAAAACGAGAGATAGAAGGGGGGAAATTGAGAGAGCGAGTGAGGGGGGGGGGAAGGGGAGAACAAGAAAGAAAGCAAGAGAGACCCTCTGAGACCTGCAGGCCCAGATGTTTGTCCTCGACCTATATATTCTGACCTATATACGCCGGGTGAGGGACTTGAACAGCTAGCATGCTTTTATTTTTTCTTGTTTTTTTATTTTTTTTATTCCCTCCTCCATCCTTATGCCTCACTTGGCTCATCTGCTGCGTTCTGCCTTTTTCTTTCATTCACACAGCTTAAATTGTGTGTAAGAATTCCCTTAGCACTGTTTGACTCTCTTTAACCTCTGGCATATACCTGAAAACATGATCTAACACCAGCTGGCTTTGTTATAGACGCAGTGTTGTGTTCAAACTGGTATTTGCATTGATCCAACTCTAACCTTCTATTGTTGTGATTCCCTTGTTTAGGGTAGCAGTGGGCATTACCCTTCATTTCAAACATTTGAGTCATTTGACTTGGTTGTTCTTTCTGAATCAGTCACTGATTCATTCAGTGTTTCAGGAGCTCAGGAGTTTCAGGTGCTACAGCAGACTGGCTAAACGCTTCTGCAAGTTCTACAACATGTCCACATTAAAAACACCTCCTTATGTGCTAGAATATCAAATGTGGTGGCTTATTTACGGTCACTGTGGGAAATTTGAATCTCTGTTTTCAGTATTATTATTAAGCTGTTATAGCGATGGGGTCCTTATATTGAGTGGTTCATCTGTATGGAGTTCAAAGATATAGAGCAATCTATGGCTGGGAGTCCAAGGAGGTGGGTAGGATGGCCCTGATCTTGTCGCATCACTCAGCTTTTTCTTCATATTTGGTACTTCCAATTGACCCACCCAATGGTAATGCTCCCGATACAAGGAGGGTAAGAACTTAACACGTCTCCTCCGACGCATATGAAGCCAGCCACAACTTGCTCAGAGAAAAGCTCCGGGTCCTCAGCTCTGCCGTACCAGCTTTACAATGTACAATGTCAATGCTTATGAGTGATGAGGGGAGAGAGCACGGCCAATTGTACGCTCTCAGACACCGGCTGCGATGAGCCTCGAACTTGCGACCCCCAGGCCATAGTGGTAGCGCATTAGACCACGCCGAGCCACTCGAAGCCCCAAATTTGCCCAAAATTAAATATTAAAACACTTATTTTTCATAACTAACACTGAGTACTAATACTCCTTCCCATAGTCGCTTCATCATTCACATCACTGCACGTCTCTTAGGCAGTATCTGCTCATTCCTAATTTGCTGCTACAGGGTTTGTCACCTCACTGAAAAATGGCTTTTTGTAAGCAGCAAATTAGGTTCACTAAATAACTCCTACGAGATGTTTAGTGATGTGAAGCACCTTGAGTCTTAAGAGGACATCTGTCTGGTCATTGTTGTAGATAATTGACTGTAGCTTAGAAAGTTGAACAGACATTTCATGGGGGTGCATCAGTTCAGTTTGTTCACTCTAAAGAGTCGTTCAAAAGAACTAATTATTTGCAAAGAGCAGTGAATCGCTGAGTTCGATTACCGCTGATGCCACGGCCATTCGTTACCAGGAGTCCAAAAGAGCATAATGGGCCTCCCTCTCGCTCGCTCTCTCTAGGTGGTTAGAATGGCCTTCCCTCTCCACCCCAAACACTCTGTACTACTAGTTAGTAGGTGGGGGATTGGAAATGACAAAGTTTGGGTGCGAAAAAAGGACTAAAAGAATCATTTGCGAACGACACATCACTAATGACTCCACGATGCACCTCTTCTCAAATTGTGACGGCATTGTTGAGAGGCGCGAGTGCTGTGCCTAATGTAGTCTGACTGTATGTAATAGCCTTCTGTGGTTGGAGCCGTTTAATTGATGTGCTCAGTGTGGAGGTGTGAGGTTTTAGTGGGTTTAATGGGAAAAGCTTTAGTCTGCATGTTCCTGGTAATTACAGCTGTTAACAGCCACTTACTACAGAATGCTCAACAGAGACATTAAGTGAAAACACTGACAATAGGGGAGGTGCCACACTTAACACGTGTTGGTGAAAGTGTATGGATGTGTAGTTATGCAGTTTTAGGGATAGTGTGTTTACGGGTGTTTTGTGTGTGTGTGTGTGTGTGCGGGTACAGGTGCGAGTTGGAGGGTTCGAGTATTCCCCCGGAACGCTCCAGATCTACTCGGACAGTCTGTTGACGCTGCCCGCCATTATTGGGATCGGTGGTGGAGGAGGCCTCCTGCTGCTCGTCATCATCATCGTCCTCATCGCTTACAAGCGCAAGTCCCGCGACGCTGACCGCACTCTCAAACGCCTGCAGCTGCAGATGGACAACCTGGAGTCCAGGGTCGCTCTGGAATGCAAGGAAGGTACGACATCCTTTCACTCTTCATTTGCTTCCTGTCCCGTCTTCTAAAGCACTGCCCAAGGTGTGTAAGTGTGTAAAGGATGAGGAAAATGCTTATTTTTCTTGCTCCCTACACGCTTAAAAATAAAGGTCTTCAAACTGTTCTGTTCTGAGCAATGCCATGGAACAGCAACTTTTGGTTTCATGAAGAATCATGTTGGTATTGCTTTCCATGTAGTTCCCGATTAGTAATGCTTGGAGTGTAATAAAAGGAATTAATTTATTTTGCTTTTTTGCAAAAATGCACCAGAATTTCCCTTCAGCCCAAATCTAAGCAAAGATGTTTATCATTTTTAAATTATCTGAGCATTTTAAATATTTTATATAAATATAATATTTTATACATTTATTAAATTATACAATCGACCATCACATCTCAAAACAGACAGAAACATTCAGCACCAGCTGTTCATGAAGTACAGATATAGATACATAAAATACCTGCATCCAGATTAATGCTGTGTGATTAGTGAAAACAAAAACCCCCTGGACAAAATGCTAATATCAGGCTCACTTTGGTGGAACGTGGGCTCCAGGTGGGCATGGGCTCTGAGTGGGTTGGTACATGTGGTGTTACTGAGACCCAGATGGGCTTCCCAAATAGACCCTATCGTTACAGCCTACCTTAATCTCACATGGGTCCAATCGCGGCTCCATGAGCAGTGTACAACCCAGATGGGGCCCATGTTTACCCCTCCAGGTCCCAGGATTGTCTCTGGTGGGTATCTATATGTGGGGCTGACATCAAACACGAGGACTACATTTTGTAGTAGCCAGTTGGGCTACCCTTACAGTCCCCACATGGACATGTCATCTGGGACCATGTTTCTGAAGAATCTGTGCTTGGGGGGATTATGGTCTTCTCTGATTGCTTCTGTTAGGAGACTTGGTCCTAACACTGTTATAACAAACCCCATCGTATTGATGCTGTACTTTACCCTGATTAAAGGCCTTATTAATAATAATTTTAGCTAACATAAGCTTGTGAGGATTGTGCAAACCCACCTTTACCAATGTACTCTCTGCGGTTCCGTTTTGGCTTGTTTTCGCTTGTCGTTTATGAGCGCTCCAGTACTGCAGGTGGCGCTATGAAATTGTATGGTCATTGCCAGGACTATTGAAAGCTAATTGCACAGTGACAAGAACACCATCTCCGCAAGAAGTATACTGAGGGCCTTACTTAAATAGTACATCCACCCTCAGTACCAATCAGGTACGTTTGTGCTATGCATGTTGCCATGGTGACCACTGGGAGAATCAGTATTTGGAAGATTGACATCCACCGCCACATAATAGTGGGGAAATTTCTCACTGTTACATCATCATTGTAGGTGGAGTTACAGACACAGCAAAACTAACTTGTCAACCTCTAGGGGGCGCACTAGTCAGGATTGGAGCTGCCTGCATGTGTGTTGCAGTGTTTGTAGATAAGCTGTAGATATAAGCAGAAGAGACCACAGTGAAGAAGCTGTAGTTCTTTACTGGCTCATGGTTCTGGTCCTCCTGACCACAGCGTTGCTTAAAATCCCTCTCCCTGGCTCCTCTGTCTGCGGTCAAAAGGGCGTGAGACTAGGCAGCCATTATCTGTGTGTGTCTGCCCTGAGGTGATGCCCTCGTCCATCTCCCAGCACTGAGATTAAGCAGACACACAGGCCGAGAAGGAGAGAGGAATGGGTGAAGGAGGAGAGGACAAATGAGATGGATAGAGGAGGAGAGAGAGAACATGAGGTCAGCAGATAACAGAGGGATTGACCTCCAGAGAATGAGGGGAACGAATGAGAGGAAAGGAGAGAATCTACTTTTTCCATTCTTTTGCTCCCTGAAAAACTCTCTCTCCCCTCTCTCTCTTTTCTCTGTGGGCAGTGGGAGTGTTTGGGCAGTGGAACTGTGAGTGTTGAGAAACTGCTTACTCGTGTTTTTCGGGCTTCTTGCGGTTTGTTTTTTTGCTGTTTTCCTCTGTTTTCTGATTGTTAAGCTGCTTTCCCAGTTTCTCATTAAACAGTTCCAGACTCATCTGAGAGTTTTGGCCTAAAATCACACATTCAGCTTCGTTCTGCTGCTCCTTCACTCCTCTGTTAGGTGTGGAAGAACGTGATGCAGTTAGGCATTATTTATACAGGTGAGCCTTAGAGAGACAGGACAGCTGGCCTTGAGACAAAACAAACACTAAAACATGTCAAGAAAGCTCTCGCGCCCGCCCGCTCGCCCGCCCGCCCGCTCGCTTTCTTCTTTCTCTCCCCCGCTCTCATTGTCCCTCTCTCTCCCCCTCTCTCTCATTCTCACTCTTTCTCCCTTCTCTCCCACTGTCATCCTTACTCTCTCACTCTTTATTCTATTCTCTCTCTCATTCTAATCCTCCTCCTCTCTCTCTCTTTCACACTTTCATTCTCCTCCTCTTTCTCCCTCTCTCCCACTCTCCTGCATCTCTCACTCACTCTCCTCCTCTTTCTCTCTATTTCACTTTCACAATCTCTCTCTTCCCTCTCTCGCTCTCACTCCCTTATGTCCCCTACCCCGTTCCTCTCCCTCCCTCTTATTCTTACGCTCCATCTTCCATCCCTCATGCTCCTCTTCCTTTCCCTCTTTTTCTCGCTCTCTCCCCCACTCTGATCCCTCTGTGTCTCTCTTTCTCTCATCCTTCTCGTTTACTGTCACTTTCTCTCCCTCCCTCTTTCTCTCTCTCCTTTCCTCTCTCACTCACTCACCCCCCTCTCTCCTTCATTAAGTTGCTAGTGGAGTTTCAGACCTGTCGATAACCCACAATTCACCTTTTCTGTCCAGACAGGATGTCAGAGGTTGACGCGCGTGCCCGCTAAACTCTCCCCCCGGCTGCCCTGTAGTGAAAGAGAGAGACACGCGGCTGTCCACACTGCTGCCTGTCAGAAAATCCCCCCCCCCCTCCTTCTCCTCCCTACCGCTGGGGCCTCTGCTCCACACAAACACACATTTACTGTGCAGTCCTAAAGGAAGTATCCACTCACTCTGATGGGAGAATGCACTTTCAGTGTCTTCCTGCTGTTGCAGTACAGGCTTCTCCTCTCACTGCTCCCAGGGATTCATTAACCCCCAAGTCCCCCTTAGAGCCGCTGCTGCTGCTACTGCTGTTGTGCTGTATGAGCAGTTCATACTACATCATTATTTCACTACAGAGACATAAAATAATTACACACTCATCAATTCATCACATTTACAATCAGGTTTTTTCTACGTCGGACGGCATTTTTAAAATGTTTTTAATAACAAAAATGACAAACATGGTAGAAAAACTAAAGAATGTCTTTCTATCCACAGAAAAAGCAGTTCTCTTATATTACATTTGAATTATAGTAAAAAATCTCCTATAATAACTATTTACATAGCACTTCTTGTAAATAAAAGTAATAAAATATACTGTAAAAGTAATTTAATAATATAGTTCAGATTAAGAGATCAAAAATAAATATACATAAAATAAGAAATATGCATATATAAAAATGCCAATCCAATAATTTTGTAATAGATTTTTAAAGCAGCTAAAGAAGAAAATAATAGTAGTAATGTTATATGAATAAAATGTACAATATAAGGCAGATAATCAATAAAATAGATGAAATATACATAACCTAGCCATTCCTATCTAGTAAAAAGTGCTTATAATATGATTTGTGCTGCTTTTTAAATATGGGATCATAACATAAGACAAACAAAAAACACTGTAAAAAAAAAGACAAACCGAGGTTAAATTTAATATACAGTTAAAAGAGGAAATTATACTAGTAATAAAAATTAAATTGATAAAATATGCAATACAATAAATGACAATAAATAAAATGGGCAGAAATATAGTTCTAAATAAGAAAAATGTCTTAAATATACATAAATGTTGGTCTAAAATGTGTTTGTACTTGTACAGTTTGCCTTTTCTGCTGAAGCACACCTGATTCAGCTCACCTGCTAATTACCAGGTTCATTAGGTCTGTTGGATCTGGCCCCCATTCTCCACCCCTGTTTTTAAAGCTGTCCATTTTAGGGGCTAAAGTGTTCAGAGCTTATGTGTGTCGTAGCAAAAAGCTGTTTGCCATTTTTTTGGTACATACTCACAAACACAAATGTGAGACTGATTGGAAGATTAGATTTCAGCGAGTTATAGGTAAGAACTAATGAACCAACAATGACTTGCTTTTGTTATCACTGTTGCTAAATGCAACTGCTAAGACGCGTTTCAGACGCCATTCCTCACGGGCCACACCGCTACACTCTTCAGCAAACTGCCTCATTTAACACACCTCATTCAGCTCATCAGTTCATTAGCAAGACTTTCCTGAAAATAATTCAGAGTGTTAGAAGAGGTGGTAACTCTAATCTCTGCAGAGCGGTGGCCTGTTCCGAGTATTGTTGATGAACTGTCCTAACAGTGTATTCCACGGTGTATTCTCTACTGTTTGTTTAGTTGATCTTCACAAGCAAACTTTCAGTGGTTGGTAATTTAAAAAATATATAAAAATGGCCCAGTCCCACTACTCTTAACATTAGGCCACAGCTACTCCTAAAATAATGTGCCTTTTTATTGTAATTTAGGCTGGAGCAGAGAGGTGAAGGGTCTTGCTCAAGAGCCCAACAGGGGGCAGCTTAGTGGACCTGGGTATTGAACTCACAACCCAGCGCTCATAACACTGTGCCACCACAACCCCATGAGGGCTGTAATGGTTGTCTCACTCTAATCCAGTCACATTGTATTTAGGTGTTTCAGTGCCTTTTTATGTGGATTTTTAAAATTCCCCAAAAATGACTCAGAAATGCTATTCCTGCAGTGTGGTCTCAGTGGACTGGCTTTAACAGTTGTTAAACTGATCTGACCGCGTCGTTCTGTCTCCAGCATTTGCCGAGTTGCAGACTGACATCCATGAGCTGACTCAGGAGTTGGATGGAGCTGGAATTCCCTTCCTGGATTACCGCACTTACGCCATGAGAGTGCTCTTCCCTGGCATTGAAGACCACCCTGTGCTAAAGGAAATGGAGGTACCGTATTTACACTCACGGAATCTTCTTTCCCTCTGAATAACTCCACATAATTCTCATCACCACCATAACACTGCACTGTGGCGATTTACTGTCTTGCCTGTATAGTTGCACACCGATACCTACTGCATCTCAAGCTGCATAATTGCCTGACTGGATGTGTTGCCGTTGGATTGGTAGTCATATCTCTGGTGAAATCAGCTCTTGTGCTATATGGATCAATTTCTTATTATGCTGTTATACGGAGTTGCAGTCCAGGACCTCCCCAGAGACCCACATGCATATTTCTGCTTAAAAGCTCTTCGAAATATTGCAATGTATTATTCCTCTCACCAGTTAGGAGCTGCCAGATTCGGGTAGCTGCTCTGTGTGTATGTGTGTGTATATGTGTGTGCGCAGTCTCATTTCCCCTGTGTATATGTGGCTCTAAGATGTTGTGTGCAAAGCAAAATGAGGAGGCTAAAATGGCTAGTCTCTTAAAGCCTCCGTCAGGATGGTTTCAGGGCTTTTAAGGAGTTTTTTAGCGCTAAATTGAATGCAAATCTGCACAACACTGTTAACCTACTCAGTCTAAGCCCACACGGCACAAAACTGGATGATATGGTGGCTCTTAGTCACCGAGTCTCTGAATTCTATTAGCCAAAATATGTGCTCAGGTTTGAGCGGGCGCACCGATTGGTCTGCACTTTGCGTGGGGCCAAGTTTTGGCCCATTGACGGACCTGCTGGAAAATCTGAGCAGAAAGAATTGTCCAATTAGACAAACCGGGATGCCAAATATTAGTCATATTAGGTCCAAGTTAATTCCTTTCGTTTGGCTGCTCATTGATTTGTAAGTAAACACAATGAATAAGGCAATTTGTCAGTGTTTAGTCAGGTAGGCCTGTGTGAAAGAGAGAGATGCAGCAGAAAGACATAGTTAATTAGCAGCAGGAGGGTGTAAAATGTTAGTCATCTTCGGGTTCGATTTAATAATGACCTCATTCAAACAGAGTAAAATAGAGCCTCTTTATTATGCTGACAAGTTAAGAGTGTCCCTGGTCTCTCCAGCCTATGAAGCTTTCTGCTGAAGCCAAATGTTATGGCTTATTAGCCGCACTAACTCAGTCTATATCAATAAAACAACCCCGCTGTGAATTGTAGATCAAAAGCAGCTCTCAAGAATAATGACTATTCTGGAATCTGTTGGATGAATCAAACATGGTGTCACTTCCGCGAGCCATTCCGCCTCAAGAAACATGAAAAATTCAAACCGCCCTCCAACCAAATCGATTCCCAGAGCGTCCTCACTGGAGCTTTAAACACTGAACTTGTGCTTCACCTCCTGCTCTCGTTCACCCTTTCGGTCTCTCTCTCTCTCTCTTCTCCCCACTCCCCTGTCTTTGTCCCTCAGGTGCCGGCCAACGTGGAGAAGGCACTGACTCTGTTTGGGCAGCTGCTGAACAAGAAGCATTTCTTGCTGACGTTCATCCGCACTCTGGAGGCGCAGCGCTCCTTCTCTATGCGCGACCGTGGCAACGTGGCCTCCCTCATCATGAGCGCCCTGCAGGGGGAGATGGAGTACGCCACAGGAGTGCTCAAGCAGCTGCTCTCCGACCTCATAGACAAGAACCTGGAGAGCAAGAACCACCCCAAGCTACTGCTCCGCAGGTACCTGTGGCCTTTGGCTTACAAAGCAGGCTTCTGACGATTATCCAGAGTCTCTGGTGTGTTATAGCGTATCGCGACCAAGAACCTAAGGCCCACCTAAGTCCCATTTGACTGACATGCAAAGTAACTAGCCACAGACTGTTGTTATTTGGGTGACCTGTGTTTCAAAACAGGGCTACAGCAAATTAATTGAGCCTGTTTTTTTTCATTGAAGAGCTGCTAAATGCTTTTATGCTCCTGTAGAGAGGTGTGTATGCACAGGTTTATGGTGTATACCCTCCTCTGAGAAGACTGATTTATTGTACACACAGATAAACATGGCCAGAGTCCAAACAGTTGAACTTAAGGTCCTTTACTTTCGACTTTCGTTAAATTTTCCTTGATTCTGGAGCCATGTGGATTCACGTCCTAACCAGCTCTGCCAATAGTCATCAGAGGCTATGAGCTACTGATCAGGCAAAGCCAAGGGAAGTAGACAGGAAATACTGTCTTCATGTTTTTTATTTGAATGCAGCCTGTGCTGCAATGTTTTCTGCAGAGAAGCTTCTTATATAATAATACATATAAGTCCTTCATTGTCCTCATACTTTTATGGTACAACAGAGTTCTTTTCTTCACATATCCCAGCTTAGAAAACCAGGGTCAGAGTACAGGGACATCTATTCTTTGGTGCCCCTGGGTCACAGAGGGTTTAGAGTCTTTCTCTAGCATTCAACAGTGGCAGATTGGTTGGACACCGTTATCAATTCTGCAACCTTGTGATCAAACACCCAACACTCCATACAGCCATACTGCGGTGCCCCTGAAGACCAGAGGATGTAGGGCCTTGTTTAAGAGCCCAACAGCTACAACCTGGTGGACTCTAGTTTGGAATCAATAACCCTGTGAACAAAAACTCAGTGTCCTAACCACTAACCCACTGCACCACAGTGTTATGTTATATATTGTATTATATTGGCTTATTGTATATCATGTTCAGTTTATATTGATAACCTCTTTTTGTACAAGAACTTTTGCCCTGATTTAGATCCTGACCCGAATTTTGGCCCTTTAGTCATAGTGTTTATTAGAAAGGGAGTTCATGATATCCGGACGCACTGAAGCATGTTGGTGTGAGGGCTTTGTTTTTACAGCTAAACCCTAGTCAGCAATAGCGGGACGCTGCCTTCACTGGACATCTTGATGAATAATGAGCCTTTCAGAGCCAGCTATATCTGTGGGATTTACACAATCACCTCACTCCACACCAAAACAGCAGACTGTGATTGGTCATTTTGCACATTAGTCAGACTGCCTCTTCCGGTCAAAGTAGGCGGTTTTTGGCCATGTTAAGCAGTGGAAAGCACCTGACTAGCTGACAACAAGCAGAAGTCTGGCTTGCGAGACTGACTTGCCTGAAACTGTCATGTGTTGTCCATTTTTTGTTTATTCCTAACTGTGTTTGCACAGTGCTATCTGGTGAAGTACAAGCTTCCGAATTTGTTAGCTACATTAGCCACGTAGCTCTAGCGCAGAACAGCGAACGTAAGCAAAGTTCAAACACCAAACCTGTCTAGGCTGATTGACATATGTGATATATTTGGGGTAAGAGGGGGGAGTTGTGGGCCAAACCTTTGCTTCAAAGCTAGTTCTTCAGATTATGCTTTTATATGAATTGAAGCCTTAGGAGGTCCTTTGTCATCCTTCCTCTCCCTCTGCCGCTGTTGACACACGCATCTCTTCTTTTCCCTCTCCTCTCGCCATCCCTCTCCTTCTGTCTGAGAATATTACACACCTGAGCACACAAGCTCCCTGGAGAGAGCGAGGGAGAGAGGGAGAGAAGGGGAAAGGAAAGAGATAGAAAGGTAGAGAGGAGGAGAGAAGGGAGAGATAGAGGCTTGGAGCAAGAATGTGGGTTGGAGAATGACAGAGAGAGAGAAACATGATGAGCGGGGGGTGGGGTGGGGGGTATATTCTTGGCCGGGTGGAGAGACAGAGATGCAGTTTTGTGTTGAGAAGATGGAATATGGCAAATACAAGCCATAGTGTGAGTGAGATTGATACAAATGCAGGCACATAGGACATCAGACTGTTATTTAGAGGTAAGAAAAATGAACGGATGGGTGTGGCTCCACTGCTGTAAATGGGTTTTCCCAAAAATGGTTTAAGGAATTATGGATTTTGTGGATCTGAAAAAATGTGCGATTGGTTCTGACACGAAATCGGCCGCTTCAGATGAGCCGCACCTACTTACATTGAGTCCAGTACTGTGAGCGTTCTGTTAAGTTCAGGTGTTGGACATCTTCAGTAAGGCTGAATGTACAGCAGAGTACTTCAGTCCCAGCCCTGGAGGGTCCATCACAGGTTAGTGTCCCTACTCAAACCGAGGTCTTTAAGTTGCCAGATTTAGTGGGTGTGTCTGAGAAGCTAAAGCCCGAAACTCCACTAGTCTCAACCCTCCAAAACCACACGTGAAGGACCCTGATGTACTTCGGTCTAGAGCTCGTTCTCTACAGGTACACCTCTCAGCTTCCTCCGGAAGGCTCTCAATAGGAGAATTGACAAAATAGGGCCCAAAACTGAGGCCGACTCGAGCAGGCACTACCCTCCGTCCCTCGATTCCTCGGCGAAGTGCTTCCTTGTCTGGCTTTTCTCTCAGCCTTTCTTTTTTCCTCTGCCCTCGCTCTTTTAAACATAGGACTGCCTCATTTTTCTCTTTCCACCACTCTTCTCTTCGTTTCATCTGTCTGTGGGTGAGCGAGTGAATAATTAAACGGAGAGAAGGAGAAAACAAACAGTTTTCCCCCCCGCACACTTCTTCCACTCCTCCTCTCCCCCTTCGTTAGCAGATTAGCGCTAATAACGTCCGCTAATTACCCTGCCTGTTAATTAGCTTCATTCTGAGGGACTTTTGCGAGGGTTATTTTATGCAGCAGGTTTGTGCTCAGCTCGAGAAGTTACGAAATTCATCTAATTGGTGCGTTTCTTAATGAAGATTGGTGGCTTGCTTTGGAGGGAGCAGAAAAGGAGGAATTGGTTTGGTAATATTGCTAATTCATTTGCGCGCGGTGCTGCTGGTGCTGCTGCTGCTGCTGTTTAGCATTGAGTTTGCTAGTGCCGGTGGCACATTGCTGCGTGAGTGGAGTTAAACCGCTGCTCAGAATGACTGTTTAGTCATCATAAACAGTGGTGCACAATCGTGTGCTATTGGAGTACATTCTGTAAATCACCTACAATCTAGAAAGACCTGCCTGGTCTAGCCACGTACAGGGGAGCTAGAACCACAAATACCGACTAACACCTTGTTACTGGTTTATTATGGTAGGCTTATAGTGGTCTGTGTGAAAGCGACAGACTGTATTTAGTTGTAATGGGTTTAGGAATGTTATGGTGGGGTTGGAAAATGAAAAACTATAAAAAAAAAAACTGAACTTTGTTGCTAATGTAAGAATGTATGCCTATAAATAATAATAATAATAAAATGAACTATTCGGCCCACTACTCGGATAGAAAATTATACTGTTAATAAATGGTATTGTATTATAAGAAAGTAATATATTACAAGTAATATAGACAGAAGATAGCAAGCAAAAAATGTAAAGATCTGAACAGACAGGTTATGACATAAAAATGCTAGTGTAAACTCACCCGAGACTCACTCAAAACACACTCCAGTGATCATCAATCACTTCAGTAGCTGGTCTGAGACACATTTGAGCCACGTTACAGCAGTGTGAACACAACCATCTCTTTAAGACGTATTCCACAAGCAAAACTCAACCGAACACCAGTAATAATTTATACACAACAAGCAATTTTTTTTGCATCAGCAATCAAATTTGACTGTCACTAACCACAGATGGATTTGGCTAAAATCTTATCAGGATACAATCCGGAGACAATCTGTATACAATCCAGATACTAGTCACATGAAGGAATCAGGTGTAAAAGGGTCTTGAAGTGTCCAAATTATCAAGAGCTTTCAAGTCAGGAAGGGAATTCCAGCGTTTTGGCTGCCGTTCACGTTGGTGGTGGGAATGACTAACTAATTCAGCTTGTAGATAGAAGAGCTCTCGCTGCAATACGTCTAACAATCATTTGCTTTCTCCCCCACCCCAAACACTGCCCAACACCAGCTAACAAGCACTCAGCATTTCATTTTTCACTTTTTGCATAATGTGACACACTTCTTTATGTTGCGTGACAATTTCATTAAGAATGGATCAATAGAAATGCTCCAAAATGACTTTTCACACTGACTTCCATTGCAAGTTAAGTAGGTTTTTTTTAAAGTTGACATTTTGGTACTGTGGTTTTTGTGCTGTGACAATATGTGGGATCTTCTTTTCTGGAATAGCAACAAACAAGTACATAGTGCTGCATCAGGAGAAAGGGAGAGATGCATTAGATGTTGTGGGAAGTAATCTGTGAAGTAAGGAAAAGCCTTCTCTGATCAGACGCATTTCATTTCTCCTAAAGTTGGAGGAGCTGAACAGATCAACTCGAGCTTTAATGAGAATTTTTGCCTAAAGCCTGTTCTCTACCTTTCGACCTGTCAGAGCCCTCGCCACCTCCACCTTCCTCCAGATAATCATTCGCAAGAAGCAAAAAAAAAATGGAACCCGAAGTTGAAACAAACGTGAGCAAGCGCCATCCTCAGCCCTCCTTCTCCTCAACGAAGCGCTTCCTTTTGCAGGATGTCCTCCCAGGCCCTTTCTTTCTCCTTGGCTCACTTTCCCCGAAGCTTCAGATATCTCTGTGTCACCTGACCTGAAGGGTTATACCTCGATTTGTACAGTGTGGATCTGAATGTCTGACATTACTCTTCTTCTCCCCTGTAGGACGGAGTCTGTGGCTGAGAAAATGCTGACAAACTGGTTCACCTTCCTGCTCTACAAGTTTCTGAAGGTGAGTGTGTGTGTGTGTGTGTGTGTGTGTGTGTGAGGTGTCAAGTGTGTGTGTGTGCGAGCCTGCCTAGAAATAATTCTGTACATGTACGTGCATTGCGGCTGTGTGCACACTTTCGGGTTGTGTGAGAACATAACAGCTTGAGGTCCCTGGTGTTTGGGTATCCTCTGCTGACCTTGGGTGCTGTGCAAAGGCTTATGGGAGATTGAGTTCAGTAACAGTGCGGAGTCTACCATATGTCCCTGGCAGAAGCACTTTCTCAGACATGCAAACTCCGCCAGCACTCTATATATAGCCTCGGTGATGTCCCTGACTCCGAAACGAGGCAAAATTGAGTGTTTCTTGAAGTAAATTACCAGCCAGATGGTTATAGGAATCAAAACGAGGCGGCTGCTGGAGAGATGCTGAGGCGCAAGGATATCTGATTGTGCCAGAGATGCGTTCAGCAGAACATGTTTGCCTCTGATGTTGGGTTTTCTTTGGTGCGGTGGGGTAGTGTGAGGGACTGCAGTTTTCTGGCTGCACTGTGAAACAGTAATGCGCGTTAGCACAAGACCATGACTAAGCATTTCAGACGAGCAGCTGCAGAACAGTTATGAAATGTGCAGTTTCTCTCTCCCCCCAATCAGAACATCCGATCAGAAAGTGAGCAGCCTGAACCAGACAGTGTGTCTGGCTATCTGAGTGTGTTTGTGTCTGTCTCATGTCTGTTGGTGCTCGTTAACAGCTGTCTGTTTAATTAGCCCCAATGCTAACGAGCCTAACGAGGCAGGCACATATGGTGGGGGTTGGTGGAGGAGAGGCCCAGAGGGGTACGGATGCCAGCGAGGGCCACTAGAGGCAGGGTGCGTCTGGGGACATGGATGAGATGATGTTTTCTGTTGACTTTCTGTAGTCGGGGTTTATTAATAAGAATTATGTGCGGCTCAGAATAACCCCTCAAACCCTGTACTTACTGCCTGATTAGTTATCAGCCTTAATTGAGTCAATTATTGTTCATTAATTGTGGATCATTTGGCCTCCAGTACACACACTGTCAAGCCTGGGTCCTCTCCCCTTATGACAACACACTTTCAGAGTGGGTTAGTGGTGCGAAAGAACTTTGCGAGAGTGTGAGAGAGAGAGAGAGAGAAAGAGAGAGAGGACATGAAAGGACAGGAATAAAGACAACTTATTATGAAGTGATTGTTAATTAATTGTGGACAATTTGGCTGCCGGTACACGCTTAATCAGTTACGGGTCACTACCCTCAAAGTCAGGGGTGTCAAACTTATTTTAGGTAGCCGGCCACATTACACCGCAGTGCGTTGGCTAGTGGGCCAGACTAGTTTTTCTCTAAAGACCCAACATTCTCTATCCGCTTCTTTTGGAAGGGCACATGCTTACAGCAAACTATAACTAGGACAATGATTAACTCCTAACTACAAATGTTTGTGGACACCCCTTCTAATGAATGTATTCGGCTACTTTAAGTTTAACCCATTGCTGACACAGATGTGCTAATGCGCACACACACACAGCTTAACACAGTCTAGGTGGCTGGTGTGGCTCAACAGATAATACCACAGCCTGCCAGTGAGCTACCATACCACATGGGAGACTGGTGTTCGATTCTGCGCTACACCAATAAGAGTCCTTGGGCAAGACTCCTAACACTCCTAGCTCACCTCTGTAATACGAGTAACCTTGTAAGTCGCTCTGAATAAGAGCGTCAGCTAACTGCCATAAATGTAAATGTAGAGAATGACAATGCTAATGCCAATAGAATAAAGCACTCATAAAAGCACAGATAAATATAAACCTATTGGTACCATGCCTAATGCCAGGCGTGGTCTAGAGGAGTATAAAGCCCCCCAGGATTAAGCTGTGGAGCTGTGTTCTCTGGAATGATGGATTATGCGCCATCCAATAATTTTGGGATGAGTTGACCTCATTAATGCAAGGGAATCCTAACAGCAATGCTCCAGAATTTAGTAGAAAGCCGCCTTCCCTGGATAGAGGAGACATTTACTCCAACAAAAGCTGAATAAACTCTTTTTAAATATCCTTGATTCAGAAGAAGCAATGATTGAGAAGGTGTCCCAATACTTTTGTCCATATTGTGTAACTTTTGTCCATATTGTGTAACTTTCTGGACTCCTTATAGCATCTTTATAACATCTCCAAAAAAGAATTTCAGGGGCCGAGTCAGGGCTGTGTGTTGCCCCAGCGAGGTTCATCGGACCCCCTCAGACAGCTAACTTTAAAATGTAAATGTCTCACAGTCTGTGCAGCATAAACAGTGATCAAGTGCATGAATATCAGTTTACTGTGTTGGTGAGCTGCAGCTGTCCTCTCACATGAAGAGGGCAGCCATGGTCTAACAGATAGAGAAGTGAGAAATGAGGGAGCTCAGATGTTGAGGGTAGTGCTTGCTTGAGTCTGTCTGGGCCCTGTTTTCCCACTTTGCTTATGATAAACCGTCTGGAGGAAACTGATAGGTGTACCAGAAGGTCGCCGGTTCGATCCCCTGCACCAGCAGGAAGTGGGGGTGGGGTAGTGAAGGAACAGTGCTTTCTCTTATTTCAACGTTCACATCAGAGGTGCCCTTGAACAAGGCACCTTACCCACAATTGCTCCCATGGTGCTGAGATGGCTGCTTACCACTCTAAGTGTGTTGTCTTCTCACTATTCATTCTCACTAATCCTACACACAAAGCGGCCTGAACTCATTAAAAAAATGGCGTGGCATCACCTGAGTTCTTCAAAAAGAGGTGGATGAAATTCCCACTTGCTCCATTGTTCCAGCAGCCGTGAGAACATGGATTGTAATTTTGCTTGGATGGCAGGATTAGAGCATTTACCAGGCCTGTCCCAGCCTGCGGGGCCCATGTTGAACACTTTCACTGCTCTAAGTGGTTCAGTGGTTTCCCTCTGTTGAGAAAAATGGCTTTGCGCGTGAGAAAATGAGAGAACGAAGGTGAAAGGGACATGAAAGGACAAAGTTGGAGACAAATTAGAGCAGAATTATTGTTTATTAATTGTGAACAATTTGGCTGCTAGTGCGCGCACACTGTCAAGTGTGAGGGTACCCTCTTCTTGTCAAAACGCTCTCTCAGTGGTTGAGTGGTCTCTCTACAGTGAGAAACATCTTTGCAGGAGAGAAAACGAGAGAATGGAGGTGAAAAGGACATGAAAGGACGGAGGGAGAATGTGGGAGAAGAGGAGAAGTTGTGGAAGATGAGGACGGAGGTGGTGCGTGGGAAGGAATAAGAAAAGCGAGGGGGGTTGAGGGAGGGGGGCGGGCCCAGCGTTCGTCTCATTGCCTGTTTGACACATTTCATGCTCTGAAGTGCTTCTCCGGCACTTTCCTCCACAGTCATTAGCCTTCTATTAACCCCTCCATCAATCGGCCCCCCCTGCCTCTTTCACACACACAGACTCCACGGCTCGTTCCTGCTCGCTCTCGGCTGCTTTTGCGAAAACTCCAGGGAGCGACGGCAGCTTACTCTGCTTCCGTGCTGTTTTTGTTTTCCCTGACTACAAGAATTACTCATAAGTCCTGGAGGGCTCTTCTCATAGACGTATCTCACGCCTTTATCTCGAACCTGGGATAAACCACTTGCCCTCGGTTTGGCACAGAGGAAATGGACCACTTCAGAACGAAATTTTGGCAGAAATCGTTAATGCTATGCGGAACAAAGAGACTGAGTCTGGAGAACATTACCCGTCAGTGAGCCCCCCCCCCCAACGCCACCACCACACTCTCCAGTGGGCTGTGAAGGAAGAGCAGAAACACTGAAGCAGCAGAAATCGCTACCTTCTACAGCCACCCTAACCCACCCCACCCCCCATTCGTGCATTCATTGTGTGTGTCCGTGTGTGTGTGTGTCGCGGACTGATTGGAGTTTAATACACCTCCTGCTCTTATGATGGGAAAACAGTTTAAGCGCTGAGAGGCGGTGATGGCCCTCAGCTGAGCTCCAGAGCCATTGAGACCGGTGCTTAAGCAGGCAGAGAGAGAGAGAGGTACGAATGCTTCAGATGTGAATGGAAAATAAACTGTATTTCAGTTTGAAATACACAGCAGAGCTGTACCCTGCTGAACACACTCTGGTCCCTTTCTAGTTGTATGTGTGTTCAGCATTAGTAATGCAATCCACTGATTTTGTAAACTTGAAGTTTTTTGTTCGAGCATCCTAGTTTGACTCGGGCTCAGGAACGCACACCGTGAGTACCACAGGGCTCAGAAACGTGCACCACGAGTACCAAATGGTTCAGGAACGCGCACGGTGAGCACCACAGGCCTCAGGAACGCGCACGACGAGCACCACAGGCCTCAGGAACGCGCACGACGAGCACCACAGGCCTCAGGAACGCGCACGACGAGCACCACAGGCCTCAGGAACGCGCACCGTGAGCACCACAGGGCCCCGGAACGCGCACCGTGAGCACCACAGGGCCCCGGAACGCGCACCACGAGCACCACAGGGCCCCGGAACGCGCACGGCGAGCACCACAGGGCTCCGGAACGCGCACGGCGAGCACCACAGGCCTCAGGAACGCGCACGGCGAGCACCACAGGGCTCAGGAACGCGCGCGGCGAGCACCACAGGCCTCAGGAACGCGCACGGCGAGCACCACAGGCCTCAGGAACGCGCACGGCGAGCACCACAGGCCTCAGGAACGCGCACGGCGAGCACCACAGGGCTCAGGAACGCGCACGGCGAGCACCACAGGGCTCAGGAACGCGCACGGAGAGCACCACAGGCCTCAGGAACGCGCACGGCGAGCACCACAGGCCTCAGGAACGCGCACGGCGAGCACCACAGGGCTCAGGAACGCGCACGGAGAGCACCACAGGGCTCAGGAACGCGCACGGAGAGCACCACAGGCCTCAGGA